>NC_081175.1:28342241-28392241 GCF_012432095.1 Onychostoma macrolepis
ACAGTAAGGAGGCAATTATGTATGCATGATTTAATCTGCAACTAATTAATATGCAAATGTATTCATATGTTAGTTACTAAATTAAAAATGCAAAGCAGCCCTTATGGTGATTCTGTGATTTCGGCACAAACAGAACATTTGAAAATAAAAAAAGCACAAAAACGGGAGAAAGAAACTTCGCCAACTTGAAGTTCCTCCTTTTCACAGCCTGTTGCTTCTCAAATAGGCTTTGCGTGTTGTATGATATAGTCTTTATGAACGCAAGCGTCTAAATGATGTCCTGAATGTGGCTGTTTAATGAGGTATCTGTGTTTTGTGAGTCCGTGCAGATGGGCCACGGCCGTCACAGCCTCAGGACATCACAGCGTCACGCGCGCTCATTCTCAGACTCTGGATCTGGTTAAAGGGCCGCTAACATCTGCTACCTGCCCGACATCAGCCTCGGCATGTGCAAGGCATTATGGGATGCGAGCAGAAACACAAACACGTTCAAACCGAGAATAAATGGGTAGTTAGTTGAGCTTTAAAGCAGCAGATGACTGATATGCATTTAACAGTTCAACAATGAGACATAAACAAACTTAGTATGTCATAATTTTGACTTTTTAGCTCATTTGTCACAATTGACTTTACCTCATAAATCTACTTTATGTCATTATTGTGACATTTTTGACTTTCTGTCAGTTTATTTGTTTGCCAAAATTTGACTTTTTATATCATAATTATGATTTAGTATCTCATAATTTTGACTTTTATGTCAGAACTTTTGTCTTTATATATTTTTCACTAATGTCTTGATTTTGACTTCACATAATTATGTCTTAGTATCTCATAATTTTTTATCATATTCTTGACATTTTATCATAATTCAACTTACAGTATGTCATGATTGACTTGACTTTTAAAAAATAATAATTATGACTTCTCAATTATGATTTAGTATCTCATAATTTAACATTTTTGTCAGACCTGTCATGATTTTGACTTTACATGTGATAGTTATGTCTTAGTATCTCATATTTTAACATTTTGTCACCTTTTTTTTTTTTTTTTTTTTTTAGAATCGTTCATTTTTATCATAATTTGACTTACAGTATGTCAAGACTTTTTATCTCATATAAATGATTTAGTATCTCATAATTATGACTTTATCTCATATAAATGATTTAGTATCTCATAATTATGACTTTTTATGTCAGAACATTTGTCACAATTATGACTTTTTAATAATAATTTTGACCTTGTACTTACAGTATGTCATGATTCTGACTTTATTTGTCATATTTATAACTTATTAACTCATAATTTCAAATTGTGTCATAATTATGACTGTAATAATTTTATCATTATTAAATTATTTGAAATATTGTTATAAGCATGGCATTCTTTTCTTATGTTGTGAAAATGGGCTTCCATACATACAGACTCACTCTCCATTTGTTCTTTACTTCATTCCTTTGCTGTTTATGAGGTGTTTTCATAGGTTATTGGTGACTTTTCTGGGGGTTTTTTTTGGAATAGGACAGATTTAGTTTGACTCATATATTTTATATATAAAGGATATGAGTCAAATCAGACAGAAGCAGGAGTGACTGTATGAAAGGCTTCAGCAGACGAGCGTTGCGTTCACAGACCTTCCCCCACGAGCGGCTCCTCTGAACCCGTGCCAGCGGGTGGCGGGGATGCTGGGTCGTGGTGAAGCAGGCCTCTTTTGGCTCTTGGCTCGCTGTACGTGGGGGGAATGCATTCAGAGTAACACCAAACGACACACTTTGATTGGTGCTGCTCTGGTGCTCGCCAGCAGCCATGTGTCCTTCCTGTTACACAGAGCTGTCTCTCTCTCTCTGCTGTTACAGTTCAAGCTCATTATGAGCCGCTTCAATACTCCAAACAAGCCAGAGAAAAAACACCAATGAGATCTCGTCTCAACTGTTTCTCATAAACAGCAAAGAGGTGAAATTAAGAAAAAAAAATGAAGACTGAATCGGTATGGAAGACCATTTTCACCACAAAAATAATATTTAATTAAATCATAATTATGAGATAAAAAGTCAAAGGACACTGAAGTCATAATTATGAGACAAATGAGCAAAAAGTATGGAAAATCTAAATCATGGCATATGTCCAAATTATGAGATACTAACTGATGATAATTAGATAAAAAGCGGAAATTATGAGATACTAAAGTCACAATTATGAGATAAGTCATAACTATTAGAATGTCAAAATCACAACACAAGTCAAAATTATGAGACAGTAAGTGATAAATATGAGATAAATTTAAATAAAAAGTCAATTATGAGATAATGTGTAAGTGAAAATTATTATGATGAGATTATGACAATTATAACAAAAATAAAAAATGTTAAAATTGATAAAAACAATGTCTCCAACTGTGCAATCAAAAATCAGAGCTCTCAATATTGACTTCTCGTCAAATGAACCACTGACTCATTTGTGTCTGTTTCCTGAGAAATTAAAGGTACAACACTGGAGGCAAAGCTGATACTTCAATTAAGTCTCCTGAGCTCCAAAAGAGCATCATCTGAGCAATAGCATGAGGTCTGTGAGGTCGCTCTATATTAACAGTAGGTCGGTTTCCCAGCATTCATTAGCTGATGCAGCTCCAGACATGAGGGGAGATGGTGCTCATGGGTTTGGGGTTTAGCTGATATGAACTCTTTCTCTCTCTACAGCTGCGGCTGTCAGCAGTTTTGGCCCCGCTCTCCCCCAGTGCATGCTGGGACACCTGGGGCAGTGTCCTCCTCTGCAGCTCCATGCCCCAGACAAATAAAATAGGGCAAAAACAAGACTAAATACATTACCTGTCTGCTCTGAGTCAAAACACGAGTTTACAGCTGCATCAGAGATAAAAAAAAAAAATATTCATGCAAGTAAAAAAATATTAGAATATTCATGCAAATAAAAATAAACGAATATTGCTGCAAGTAAAAAATGGGAAAATCCATGCAAGTAAAAAATATTAGAATATTCATGCAAATAAAAATAAACGAATATTGCTGCAAGTAAAAAATGGGAAAATCCATGCCAGTAAAAAAATATTAGAATATTCTTGCAAGTAAATAATATGAGAATATTCATGCAAATAAAAATATCAGAATATTAATGCAAGAAAAAAAGAATATTCATGGAATTAGAAAAAAAGAATATTTAAAATATTATTAATACAATTTAAAAAATTCAATATTCATTCATGCTAGTAAAAAAATAACAGAATATCCATGAAAGTAAAACATATTAAAATATCCATGCATATAAAAGAGCTTGAAAAGAACATTCAAGGTTAAATATTATTATGTACAATATTTTAAGGATCTTTATTTTTTTTTTAAAGAGCACTGATGAATTCAGGTCATTTCTGTCAATTTTGTTGCCATGTTGTAAATTGTATTTAAGCCAGAATATTACTATAATATTATACCTCATTGTTATGAGAAAACAGCAGATGAGATCAAATACAATGCAAAACACAAAATGCATTTCATCTGTGCAGTATATGGACACACACACACACACACACACATACACACACACACACACATACACGCTCATCTGTTCCTGCTGAATCTAAACCCACTGGGTAATAAAACACACTTTAACATGGATAAATTTGTCCAAAATGGATTGATGTTTTAAAAACCGTGTTTTCAGCCAATTAACAGGCACATCATCACCTTAAAATCAATCATGACATTTCTGAGCAAAATCAACCCTAATTCTGTTCCACATAGAAATAAATGTGCAGAAACGGACAGTGATTTGGCAGAGATGTGCGGAGAGCATTCCACCTCGGTTCTGAAGCTGGAGCTGAGATCACACACACACACACACACACACACACACAGGAAACTGACTTCATTTCCTCTGTGCATTGCTCAATGGAAAACACACAGTCCACTGGACCTGGTTCATATAATTCTCTCCTGGATCTCATCTGAGATATAACACACACACACACACACACACACACACACACACACACACACACACACAATTTTCCTAGTTTGACTGCTGAAATGTATGTTTATTTGTGTCATCATATTCTATTTGCATGTGTGTTGTTCCATTAATATCGAATGTAAGTCAGAAGTGTGTTTATCAACATTAGAATGTGAATCATCCAATCAGAATTGAGAAGTGGAGTGTGAACTAAAAATAGTTTCATTACTTAGATGTTAAGTTCTATATTTCAAGTTAATTTTTTTTTAAAAGTCAACACATGATTCATGTTTCATCGCAATAAAAAGCAGAAATCAGAAGTCAAATTTTAGGAAAACCCGAAAGCACCTAAAAGAAGTTGATTTTCATGACGAACATTCAAAACAAAAACAAAATTTCAGAGGTGTTGAGATTCATAGGATAAAAATAGGATATTAAAACAGAGTTTGATTTTATGGCACTTTTTTGTCATTTTTGAAGCTCAAATGCCTCCATTAACATCCACTTCGAAAAATGTATTAGAAATATGATTATAAAACAGAGTTTCAACTCTTTAAATTCCAGCTGGATGATTTATGATCAAAAAATACAGATAAACACACACCTGTAAATGCTCAATAAGAATCTATTTTTTAAGAAATATATTTGTAAAACTTCTCAGAAACAAATATTGTCATTATACAAAACAAAATCAGAAACAGTCATATCGGTGATCTGCAAACATGAATGCATCTGCTCTCATGGATGTGCAGTTTGATTCTTTCTGCTGTTTCCAGCCAAATATTTCCTGACAGGAATGTTGGGAACGTCTGAGAGAGAGAGAGAGAGAGAGAGAGAGAGAGAGAGAGACGGGCTTTATCTGAGCCGACGGCACCAAACAAAAGTTCTCTGTAAACAGCGCAAACAAACAGGGCCGAAGCATCGAGCGCCGCTCAAGACATCAACATGAAATGGCTGCCGCGGAGGTGAAGAGAGAAACAGATGCTGTGCTGGAGGAGAGGATGGAGGGATGAGGACGAGGAAAAACTGAGGACGAGAATGTGGAAAGAATTTGATGACAGACAGAGGAAAATAATATTGCTCAGAGGTGTCTCTTTCAAAGCTCAGAAGTAATGAAGATTTTAGTTACAGTATTCTCAAATTTCTGAGGAGGAATAAAAAATAGATACAAATGAAGCAATAACTGCATAAAATGAATGTGGTCGACATATAAAGTTCATATTGAGATGTTGAGTTTATAGCTGCATCAGAGAGCTGCGAGAAAAATTCCCTTAAGTAAAAATTAGAATATATATGCAAATAAAAATCTTAAAATATAAATGCAAGTAAAAAATAGTATAGAATAATCGTGCAAGTAAAAATATTAGGATATCCATGCAACTAAAACATATTCTCTGACTTTTGCAAATGCAAACTTAATATGTGCTATCTTGCAAATCTGCGAACATTTTAAGAAAGCAAAACGAGACTGTGAACGTCTCTCTGTCAGCAGGTGTGTTGTTGTGTTATGGTGGAGAAAATCGTGAATATTTTTCTCCGTTAAAGATCTCGAGAGAAGAAATCCAGCTGTCCGTGACTGCGCCTCAAAAAACAAATCTCTATTTATAGACGACACAGAAACCTTTCAGAAACATGGCGCTGGCCTTTTTCCTCACCAAACGAAGGGACGCGGGGACGTGGCTCCGATATGTTCACGTCTTGCTTTTTTGGCAGGACTGAATGAAATCGGACCGTTTATTTCATACGGAGGATTTTTCTCCGCTGGGCCGCAGCCAGACACACGCAGCTGTTTCTGTTATTTCTTTCCACATCGCTTAAAAAAAGAACTAAAAAAAACCCACCATGAGATCATTTACTGCTACATTCTCTCTGCTTCTCTTTCCTGGATGGGCTGACAGGTGAATCGGGGGGAGTTTATTTACACATTTACACAACCATTTTTCCATTTCCCTGACATATCGGAGTCTGAAAACCAAACGCAACAGCTCTGAAACACAAAAATTCACATACACACTTTTAAAGTGACAGTTCACCTGAAAATGATCATACCGTCATCATTTATTCACCCTCAATGTTGATCCAAAACTATATGAGTTTCTCTCATCTGTGGAGTGCAAAAATAGACATTTCTTAGAATGTCAATGCCACTCTTTTCCATTTAATGAAAATGCATATGAATGGAGGCATTTGAGATTTAAAATGACAAAAGAGCACCATAAAATCATTATAAAAGATGTCCATTTAATACTGCTGAACTCATATGATAATTATGATACTTTTTTCCCTATTTCGGAGCTCAAATGCCTCCATTCACATCCATATTCGCTATATGGAAAATATATTTCACTATATTTCAAGTCCAAAAAAAAAGAAAAAAAAGAAAAGAAGCACTGCATAAGACATATGGAATATGATAATGCTACTTTTTTTGGCTTTTTTTTTGTTGTTGTTGTTGTCGTGTTTGGAGCTCAAATGCATCCATTTCCATCTGCTCTCATTATATGGAAAATATACTGAAATTACTATTCAGAAGTTGTATGATGATTTTGTCTGAGGAACTGACCTGTAGTATAGCACATGAGTCAAGATGAACTGATTATTGTGATTGTTGTCATTTTTAAAGCCTCTATTCACATCCATAAACACTATATGGAAAAGAGCAGCGTTCACATTCTGATAAATATCTCCTATTGTGTTCTACAGAAGAAAGAAGGTCACAAGGGTTTTGAGGGTTAGTAAATGATGACAGAATGTTCATTTTTGTCTGAATTATTCCTTTACGAGTCTCAAACACTAATTAAAGTTACGAGATCATGCTGAAATTAGTAATTTCCCCTTTTTAAATTCTTTATGATCATGAAATAGACTTCATCTGTGTCACTGGAACATAGCTGCAGGAAACTAGCAAATGACACTCGATTGTTCACTAATATTTCACAAATCTCACACAGGAAATCAAGCACATGTTCATTAAGATGTAGTCCAAAACGGCGAGGTTCTGCAGGGTTCACACACACATACACACACACACACACACACACACACTCGGTCGGCTTTAAACAGGGTTCTCACACTCGGGTTCCAACAAAAACGCTGTCGACAGCTGGTGCGGGAGGCTGTTTCTTTCTTTCGCTGAGTTTTGGGCCGCGGCCAAAGTCTTACCTCCGTCTGCACACTGCTCCGTCCGCTACCTGTCACTCAACCCGTCGCCATGGAGACCCACCTGAACCCCCCCCTCCATCACTCTCGTTCTCATCGTTGCCTTCAACAAGAGCATCAGCAACACAAACCAGCTTCACTTGTGTTTCAGTGGCTGATGTTGGTGTTTTTTTTTGTGCTTGCTGATGTCCAGTGAAACTAAAGACACATATTCCTCACATAAATCTGTATTTTGCAACGTGAACAGCTAAAATCACATGAAATCTGATACTTTCAATTACCTTCTTATGGTGAATCTCACAAAACCTGTCAAGAACATGTCCTATCCATATTTCACCTCAAAAACAATAAAAAGAGAATTTACATCTAACTAAAAAAATACTACTAGTGATAATAATAATAAAAAAAAAAAATTCTCATTTTACTATTGCATTTTTCAGCATTGCAACAATTTTCACCTTAAATTCACATTACTGAAATGCACAGAAACTACATATTAACATATTCAAATATTATTTTAATTGTAAAAAATGTATAGATCATGGTAGTATTTCTTGTTCTGCCTAATTAATATATATTTATATAGTTTATAGAAATAAATATTATGCATTCATTTATTATTTATTTTTAATTAACTGAAATTTTAAACAATCGTTAAAGTACACGAATGACAATCAAATGAGAATTTTGATTGAAAAGGAAAAGCAAAGAATTAATTCCTGAAAAGCAAAACATGTAATGGTCATGAAAATAATTTTCATCCTAAAAACAGGCATTGTTTTCATAATGCAAAATATAATGTCTTTTTTATTTCTTTTGAATATGAAAATGTATGTTTTATTTAGAAAAATATGTTTTCATCAGATTCACCCTTTCATATGTGTAAATACATTTAGATTAGAATAAATATTGATGTACATTAATAGAAATATTAATGAATTTGCAGGGAAAATGACTCGAATGACACTTGCTTTAAACAATGACCATAAAGTTAAAAGCTAATGCACAGAATTAAAACTTCGAAATATGACATCATATCAAATGATATAATGAAATCAGTTTGATAATGTTATGATGAACATGACAGGGTAGCATGTGTAACCTGTTCAAATTAAAACACCACATGAACAAACTCACCGCATGTGAATGAAGTTCACACACACACACACACACACACACACACACTCCGGCTCTGGTCTCATACGGCTCTATTGTCTGTAGATGTCATTGTGGGGCATATGCTCTCACATGGCAGCGGAAACCACAAGAGCACAATTAAAAAACACTAAAGTGTGTTTACTGCCATAAACCTGCGCTGTTCCGGCTTATTAAAACACGCAGACGGACGATTCATCTTTATAAAACAACAACATCACCACAAACACTCCAGCATCCGTCCATAACACTCCACACTCGCTCTCAGTGAAACACTCCGTCCGGCGCAAATCAACAGACGCGAGCGATGAATTATTACGCCTAAAAATGCATTTTCAAATCAGACTTGATATTTAAAGAAAGCTACAGTGAGTTAAGCCGCAAAAGCTGAAGGAGCGTCAGTCGGACGGGCCTGAACTCACGCCGCAGTGCCGTTTAAGGCCTGAAGGGGGAGGAAAAGCTCAGCAAATGGATCCGTGCCGGAGAGATCACGTCCCAACTGAGCATTCTGCTAGACCAAACTTAATTTAATTAACGCTGTATACTTTAAACAATCCGATGTGAGCGCAGACGAGCAGAAACGGGAGAACGTTCTGATATAGAAACATCTGAGCGAATGAAACACAACCAGATCATGTGAAAATCATGCAAAACATAAGCTTTCTCGTGCAAAACATTGAGTTAAGAAAGACATTTTTGTACAGTATAAAACAACATCATAAAATCAAATAATCAATGATTTATGTAGCAATAACACCATTCGTTCACAGTTCTTTCACATATGATTTAGTGAAATCAGAAACAGCTGTGACATTAATCCACAGAAATCATCATTTCTAAAATGTCTCGTTCAGTTCTGCATTTTTTCCTTCAGCACGTTTATTTTTACTCTAAAGCTTCTGGTCTTTTACTGAACAAACCGAGCGACAGAAACACACAGAACGAATCGGACGAACTGAGGAGCACATAATGAACCACAAACCCAACAAATGCAGAAACTCAACAGCCGTCTGCTCAGCATGAACAAAGATCCTGTGCATTGACATTCACTCAGCACACACCAGTTAAAGGAAAATCCTTCAGAAATATTTCTATTATCATGTGTGAAACCAAAAGCACCACAGAGCTGCTTTAACACATTTACTAACATCTGAAAACTGCACAGCAAGAATTTGAATTAATATAACACACACATCATTTGCTAAATTTAAAGTATAAATATGAAATGTTTGTATTTGTGCCAAATCATTTCTGGATTTACAAAAACAATTTTGCACATTTTACAAATAAAGGGAACAGATTTCTAAATGGATTTCATAAAATGTTAATAGTACTAAATTAATAATGTGTGCAGATAAATTAGTAAACAGTAATTCCACTGACTGCTGAGAAAATGTCTCAAATGTTTGTCATCTTGAAATCATACTATACTATAATTTAACATTATCATCATATACCAATTATTTATTATTTAAATTAATAATAATAATAACTAATTGTAAACAATAATGATTATTCATAAATAATAATAATAAGAAAAAGAAGAACAGTTATTATTGTTTACATTTAATTATAATTTATGTAAATAATAATTATATGATGTAAATAACTTAGTATTTGCAAAAAACTATTTACAATATTTAATAATAAAAAAATAGCAAAAAAATTTTTTTTTATTATTAAATAATTAAATAAAATAAATTATTCAAAATGAACTGGTCTCTAAAAGTCTGATGTCATCACAAATTCTCTCAAACACTGAAGGGCACTGAAAGCCGATTTCCACTAACACACACACACTAAGCATGTCTAATGGTATTCGCATCTCAAACACAGGCGTGTGTCGTGCCGTATGTGGCATTAATGAGTCACATGAGGCTCAAAGTGTTTCCCGTGTCAGAAACACCTGCGCTGGAACGACACACGCCGGACCTGCGCGGGAATCGGCCGCGATCACCTTCACAGAGACCACAGCGTCCCATCAGGACTCCATTATACCGCGGCTCTCTCGGTCCTGCCTCTTAAAGAACTACAGCACAATACGGTCCGGACGTCCCGCGGGGCGTCTGCTCCGACACAGAGCCGCGTTTGGACATTCCAGCGTCATTAACCGGGCCTCACGCGACACACAATACACACTCACACGCTATTGTGCGGCCTCGCTGCCTTTTGACTGCAGAGTTAAAGCCTTTAACATGCTTTGTGCGACTGACAGAAGCGCTTCAGGTGAAAAAACGCTCGTGCATAAAACACTGACTTACTGATGAGGGCAATCCGGGAGGAACTTTCCGAACCTTCTTCGTCTGGACTTCTAAAAAAACACAAAGACAGACAAGATATTTAACATGACTGATTGAGCAAATGATGATCGAAGTTGCATTTAAATGCAACAAAACATAGTTTAGCAAGTGATAGACAGTGTGTGTCTGTTTCTGACAGAAATAAAAGCGTGCGATTTGCCCTGAAGGTTGACACCTATTGAAGGTTGGCACCTCAAGGCCTGAGGGTTGATGCATTGTTAGGAACACAAATAAAGGTCTTTGAATGCACAAAAAGAGAGAAAATCAATAATCACTGCAAGCCTCTTTTTTATTTGACAGAAGAGATTAAAAAATAACAAATTAAAACGTGTTCTTGAAGATCCTGACATGACGAAACAAACGCAAGGACTTTAAGAATAAAGCAGCTTTTTTAGAGTGAATAAAGCGGTTGATGATGATGATGGTGGTGATGAAGGCTCACCCATGGAGTCGCTGTGAAGGGGTCGTCGGCGCGGGTTTCCTGCGTAATGCTGGTAATACTGTGAGCCCAGTTTGGTGGGAGACACCGTCTCCGGACTGACCATCCCCACCTCGCCTCCCATGAGACTCGACTGGACACAAACACAAGCGGACAGACACATTAGAGACACTCGATTAGGTTAAAACGCACGATTAAATTAAAAAATAGAAAGATGCCACACATTCCTCAAGTTAAACACAAGCAGACACTCGAAGAGAAAACATCAGAGCGCTTCGTAACATTCTCAAGACATCGACTGCAGTGTTTGTCAAAGAAACACAAAATATATCATTACACAGATATTAAGTAACTGGTTTAGAATACATTGAAATTCTGAAGCTAGATTAAATGCTGCACAACTAATAAAAAATCAGAAAATAAATAAATATGTTTGCTGTGCCACAGTGTTTTCCTTTCATCATCTGTGAAACTTCTCCAGAATAAAGTGTCTGTGATGAGCTGATGATTTCATCAACAAAAAAAAAAAATGACAGAAACATACAAACAGATGCTTGAAATGGCATATTTTGCGCTAAAAATGATGCAATGTTGTACTAAAGCACACAATATTTTTTTACCAAGGCTTTAATCAGGATTTTTAAAATTGTGATATTTAAAAGACAATTTGACCTTCATAATTAAAGCCACAGTTTGATCAACAAATGGCAGCTATATACAAACAGATGCTTGAAATGTCAATTTCGTGATAAAAAAAAGCTTTTATTAAAATTTCATTAAAAATAAAAGAAATGTACAAAAAGATATTTCATATTTTTTGCCAAAAAGGTGATGTAATGTTGCATTAAAGCAAACCATACTTCAGAAAAATTCAAATAAAGGCCTTTAATTTGAAATATAAAAATTGTTTTGTTTAAAAGACAATTTGACCTTCGGTTACATCAAAAAATGACAGAAATATATAAACAGATGCTTGAAAGTACTGCAATATTTAAAAAAGTACAAATGCCTTTAATTGCAATTATAAAAGTTCCTACATCTAAAAGGACAATTTGACCTTCATAATTTCATAAAAAATTTGTAAAAAAAAAAAAAAGTGATGCAACATTGCAGCAAAGCATACAATATTTAAAAAAATTCAAATAAAGGCCTTTAATTTGGATTATAAAAGTTGTGATGTTTAAAAGACCATTTGACCTTCATAATTTCATCAAAAAATTGCAGAAATATACAAACAGATGCTTGAAAGTTTTTGCTAAAACGTGATGCAATGTTGCATTAAAGCACAAAATATTTAGAAAAAAAGTCAAAATAGGCCTTTAATTAGGATTATAAAAGTTATGACATTTGAAAGACAATTTGACCTTCATAATTACATCAAAAATAATGACAGAAATATACAAAAACGTGCTTGGAATGTCATAAAATTTGCTTAAAAAAAGTGATGTTGCATTAAAGCACACAAGATTTAAAAAACAGGTAAACAAAATGCCTTTAATTGGGATTATAAAAGTGGAAACAATTAAAAATACAATTTAACCTTCATAATTAGAGCCAAGCTTTTCCAAATATGTAAATTCAGGAAGATCATCCATCAATCCAGCATCCCTGCGAGTGTGTGTGACCCAGCGAAGATCCGAAGCGAGCACACTTACCCCGCACAAACTCTTCCCATCATTACCCTGTTCTCAGTTAACACTGTTCTGCTAATCAAGCCCAGCTAACGAGAGCTCGTTCCCTCATTCCAAAAAGAAAGCTAGCTGAAAGGACAGTGGATGTTCGGAAGTCCGATCCGGGAAAGAGCGCGAGCCCCGGGCGCGAGACGTAACGTAAACTTCCTCCCAAACTTTTTAGGGACACTCGGGGGGTAACATCCCGGGCCGGGCTCATTAGAGGAAGTGATAAAGTAGGGAGAATGTTTGCGCTGAGCTGAATTCAAATGACGGCAGCTCTCACAACAGACTTAGCGATGCTTGACTAGAGCCGCATTCACATGCAAAACAAGCTAAATAGGCCAATTACGCGGCGGCCCCTGGTCGCAGGCTTCCCCGCGGAGGAGAGCGGGGTCTGCCGCCTTTCACAGGCTAAAACAAAAGAGTCCTTGTCTTAAATAAGTCGCCCCCTCTCACAGTTAAGGAGGGTTTTTTTGCAGGAGGGGGGACGCTAAAACAAAAGTGTCTCATTTTCAGCGGGATGGACGCTTTCTCCCAAGCGCCGTTGCCTCGCAACTACGGAGGAAAAGAGCCGGCCCGGCGCGATCCGCATGCCGAGTCTCATGCCCAGTTTGGGAGCCGGCTGGCACGGGTACCCAGCTGGCATCCAGAGGAAATATTAACAAAGATAAATGACACACACCTGAAGACGCCCGTGAAGGATTACCGGGCCGCATTAATAACAGCAGGCGCATGCTTGCCTGGCCACCAAATGATGATTGCGAGAAACCGAGAAGACATTAACGTAATTGGAAAAGTGCAACAAACAAAAATGCGGGACAAAAGAGGAGAAAGAGAGAGGAATATCTCAAAAGCTTCTCCGAGAATGCAACGAGATTAAAAAGAGACCAAACAACCCCAGTAATCTCGTATTTTACAAGAGATCTTGACCATGTTTCACACTGAACTCATGCAAACATAAAGTTTGGAACCAAAATTAAAAATCTAATAATGCACAGACAAAATATCTTTACTGGAAAAAAAAAAAAAATGTCTCAAACGCTTCTTGTAGAATGCAACGAGATTAAAAAGAGATCAAACGGAAATTAAGAACCATGAGAAAAATCTCACAGAAGAGATCTCGGCGATGTCTCACACTACGCTCATATTTGCAAAGATATCAAAGTTCATCATTATAGGGTTAAAAGAAAAGCACAAATGAGATCTTTTTCATTTCTTAAATGTTTCTCCTAGAATGCAATGCGATTAAAAAGAGATAATACAACCCCAGTAATCTCACAGAAGAGATCTCGAAAACGTCTCACACTAAACTCATGCAAACAAAGTTAGCAACCAAAATTAAAAATCTAATTACACACAGACAAAACATCCTTACCGGAAAAGAAAAATCACAAATGAGATCTCTATGTCTCAAATGCTTCTTGTAGAATGCAATGAGATTAAAAACAGATTCAACAATGTTCAACAAGATTCAACAAGTGTCTCAAATTAAGCTCATATCTGCAAAAATACCAAAATCTGTGATCAAAAATAAAAAGCAAATTATGTACAGATAAAATATCCTTATAGGACTTTAAAAATGATCTCTTTAATGTCTCAAATGTTTCTCCTCAACCACAAAGAGATTAAAACGAGATTAAACAGAGATTAAGTGCCATTCCTCATGACTAGTAATCTTTACACTAACCTCATATTTCTCATCATTATATACCAAAAAAAATCACAAATGAGATCTCAGATGTTTCTCCTAGAACACAATAAAATCAAAAAGAGATTAAAATGTCATGCTTCTCAATGCTTCTCTGTAATCTCACCGATCCCAGCAACGTCTCACACTAAACTCATACAGCATTTGCAAAGACACCAAACTCTGCAACCAAAAACAAAAATCTAATTATGTGCAGATGAATATCCTCATTGAATTAAAAAAAAAAGTCACTAAGGAGATGGCTTTACTGTCTCAGATGGTAGACAGCAATGAGATTAAAAAAACATTCAACAGCAATCAAGCGTCTCATTTGCAAAAATACCAAAGTTTACAATCAAAAACCTAAATCAAATCATGTACAGAAAAAACATCCTTATAGCATTTAAAAAAAAAAACATAAGATCTCTTCATTATTGAAAATGTTTCTCCTGGAACTCAGCGAGATTAAAACGAGATTAAACTGAGATTGAGCTGTTTGTTTATCAAATGCAAGACCCTTGTAATCTCACAGAAGAGATCTCACTCTAAACTCACACTAGCCAAGATATCAAAGTCGGCAATCAATATATTAATGTAAACATTTCTCATAAACATCACAAATGAGATCTCTTTAATGTCTCAAAAGTTTCTCCTGAACCACAATGAGTTTAAAAAGAAAATAAACAGAAATGAAGCATCATTCAGCTCAGTTCAGATAAAGACTTCAGTAATCTCACTTGTGTCTCCTAGAGCTTCAGATGAGATCTCAACAACGTCTCACACTAAGCTCACACTTGCTAAGATATCTGCAATATATAATGAATCTCAAAATGAAATTGTGTAACTATCTATCTCAAAAAAATTACAAATAAAATCTCTTTGAGACCTCAAATACGTCTTGGGGGGAGCAATGAGATCAAAAAGAAACTAAATACTTTGCATCTAAAATCATCATAACTCATCTCTTGTAATCTCATTCTGTGTAGAATTTTAGAAAAGGTCTCAAGTAATCAGATTACTTTTTTAAGTAACTAGTAAAGTAATGTATTCCTTTTTAATTTAGAAGGAAGTACCTGAGTTAGTTTTTCAAATAAGTAACTCCAGTGACTGTGTTTCTCATGTATTGACTGACAGCTCTTGTGTTGCCATGTTGAGAGAAATCAGGAGTAAGTGCAGAGCGTTGTGTGTGAAAACGATCTTACTGTAGTTCTAGACTAAATATGAACGTGTATTTACTCATCTCACCTGCACAAAAACAGTGTTCCTCAAAATTAATAAAAAGTCAAATGCAAACTATAAAATAACTAAAAAATATGCAGTAATTAAATATGTTAGATAAGACAAATATCACTTAAGTATTTAATCCCATTTATTAACCAACATCTTTGCTACTGACCTTCGATGATCCAATTCAACCATAATAACGAGCAAAAATTACACATTTGTGTTTCATTTGTGTTATTGCTGAATAGCGTTGAACTTTCTTCTCCTGCGTCATATTCTTCATGTGATTTGTCTGAGCGTGAATTTACATTTCCTTCAGCCTGAGGCTCTTTCATTTCACTTTTGTTGTGAAAGGGCTTTTACATTTGTAAAAGAAGAACTTTTTTATATTAAAAACAAACAAGCAAACCCTGCCCAGATTTAAAAAGTAACTCAAATGCAACGTAACGCATTACTTTCCATAAAAAGTATCTAAGTAACGTAATTAGTTACTTTTTTAGGGAGCAATGCAATATTGTAATGCATTCATTTTGAAAGTAACTTTCCCCAAAATGAACTCATAATTTAATTTCTCATCAGATGATATGAGCAAAGTTTTATAGCTCTAGATTCTTCCCGGATGACAACTAGCGACTCACTGAAGTCTGTTTTAATACTCCTAATGAACTTCTTAACAAACGTACTTTAATATCTCAGTCTCTTGAGAAATGAAAGAGAACCTCTGAGCAATAAAACTTTCTGGGGAGAAAGGAGGAGACAGAGAAGCACAGCAGTGAGATGGATGTTGGTCGTGTGAAAGAAGGAGTGCAGAGGGAAGCAGGGAGGCTAAAAAGAGCAGGAGGCCTGAAGCAGATGAATGAGGACCCCCGCGAGCATCCATCTCCTCGGGTCGGTCCATGCTAAATGGCCCGCGGTCTGCAGGTCTGGCGGACCCACGGGGGGCCCGTTCCCCTCGGACCCGCGGCCCTCAGACGCCCATGAGATTTGGCCGCGGCAGGCCACCGTAGACGAGGCCCACCCCGCCGTTAAACTCCAGCCAAACCCAGAGAACATCAGAAATCTCTCCTTCCCAGCGACCGAGAGAGATCAAACCTGAAGCTAATGAGTGCAGACAGCAGCACCGCGGGAGAAACCACCACACCGTCATCAGCATCCACTTTAAAGAGTCTTTCTTACTTACGTTCAGAAAAGCACACAGCATTACTGCTCCGCATCTGCCCAAATGCGCAGTGAAACGAAGCACACTGGATACTGAAGTTGAGTAGTTCAGCCAAAGATTATCATTCCGTCATCATTTACTTGTACTTGTGTCATTCCCAACCTGAAGGACTTTATTTCTTCCACAGAACACAGATAAAAATATAATGATATAATAAACAATATAAATATAATAAAAAAAGTCAATGGAGTCCAAAACCACACTGAAACATTGTTCAATGTACCCTCTTTCAGCGTGAATAGATGATCAAAGAAAGAGTGATAAACATCACAATTAAAGGGATAGTTCACCTAGAACTGTAAATTCTGTAATCTCCAAAAATAAATAAAGTATAATATAATATAAAACATATCTAAAATATATTAATTAAAAATATTTTATATATATATATATATATATATATATATATATATATATATATATACAGTCAAAGCAAAATTTATTCAGACACCTTCAACATTTCTCACTTTATCACAGTTTATTCATTATTGTTTAGAAAATGGTAATAAAATATGACAAGAACTCAAGAGTGAAACTGTGTCAGAACAAATTCATCTTGATAATGTCAGATAACTTTGATAGAAAGGTATGTAATGAATTGGGCTGAATAGCTGTTAAATGTAAGCACACAATTAGATAAAACCAATTTAGCTCAAACAATCACCAAGCAATGCTTCGTTTTGTTCAGTCTGTGATATAAAAAGGTCATATTAAAGAAAAACACTTACGCAAAACATGCTCAGGTCAAAGTGTCTGAATAATATTTGCTCCCAAATTTTTATCAGTTTTACTGATAGTCCACTGTATGAAGAATTAGAGTATAATATGTCACAGTTTACTTTATTTTGCTCTCCTCGCTTACATAAATGAACTATAGTGTCCTGCACCCGCTAGTAAAAAAAATATCAAAAATTATATCTGGTGTCTGAATAAGTTTTGGTTTGACTGTATATACACTGCCACTCAAAAATTTGAGGTCAGTAAGATTTTTAATGATTTTTAAAGGAGTTTCTTCTGCTCATCAAGGCTGTATCTATTTGATCAAAAATACTGTTATTTTGTGAAATATTATTGCAATTTAAAATAACAGTTTTCTACTTTAATATACTTTAAAATATAATTTATTTCTGTGATCAAAGCTGAATTTTCAGCATCATTACTCCAGTCTTCAGTGTCACATGATCCTTCAGAAATCATTCTAATATGCTGATTTATAATCGTTGCTGGAAACCGTCAGCAATTTTTCTTTCTTCTTTTGTCTTTTAAGAAATTAATACTTTTATTCAGGAGGGATGTGTTAAATGAATAAAAAGTCATGGTAAAGACTTATATTGTTAGAAAAGATTTCTATTTTGAACAAATGCTGTTCTTTTTAACTTTGTATTCATCAAAGAATCAAAGAAAAACGTATCACAGTTTCCAAAAAACAATATGAAGCAGCACAACAGTTTCAACACTCATAATAAATCAGCATATTAGCATGATTTCTGAAGGATCATGTGACACTAAAGACTGGAGTAATGATGCTGAAAATTCAGCGCTGCGTCACAGAAATAAATTCTATTTTGAGGTATATTAAAATAGGAAACCAATATTAGAAATTGCAATAAGATTTCACAATATTACTGTTTTTTCTGTATTTTTGATCGAATAAATACAGCCTTGACGAGAAGAAGAGACTCCCTTAAAAAATATTTAAAATATTACTGATCCCAAACTTTTGAGTGGCAGTGTATATACAGTATATATACAGACTGTATACATTTGAGTTAATATATTACCATCCAATCAGAATCTGCTATGGATTAACTTGCAGTAAGTGAAGGTGGGATAGTTAGGTGGAATCACGCTGAATGACACAACTGAAGCAATCCCAGTTCTCTCAGACAGCGTGTGATATCAACGGTCAAATACGCACAGTTGTCAAAATATCCATCGTGTGGAGTATCTCACATAAATACAGTCGGTTGTGACTTGAGTGAACGTAAACAGGTGGGTGAAGAATGTTAATCAAACAACAAAAGATGTTGTATGAATGTATACTTGTTAAATAAACCTACTGTATTTGAAAAATGAGTTTGTATTTAAATTGTATCTCTATTGTATTTGTTTTATGGTTTGTAATTTGCGTTTATATAACATTTCTCATATTGTGATCATATTGCCCACCCGTCCCTTATTTATTTCATGAGAAATCTGGTCACCCAAGCTGCAGAGGAACTTAAATGATGCATTAACAGCCGTATTCATCTATAATTTTGGTGTGTTACAGACTGACAGACACCGTATATGACACCTGAACTCATGAGGCATCTGAGAATATGTGTGTGTGTGTGTGTGTGTGTGAGTGTGTGTGTGTGTGTGTTTCAGCATCAGCATGTGTGTACAGGTGTGCTGTTCTGTGTTCTGATAATTAATGGCTGGAGGAGACGCTCACATGCATCAGTTTCCTCCTGCAGAGCTCTGACACATGTGCGTGCGTGCGTGTGTGTGTGTGTGTGTTTTGGGAAATAACGGTGGGGGATTTAGCTCGGACTGTGTGCGTAAAGGTGGATTGGTTCACCACACACACAACCACACACACACACACACACACACACACACACACACACTCTGCTGTGTCATCACTGCTCCTCGGCAGCAGCTGAGACAGTTCTCTGACCTCTGACCTCTGCGCTGCGGGATGCACTCATCACTGCCTCATTACTCAGTGCTGAGCGAATGTGTGTGTATGTGTGTGTGTGTGTGTGATGGCATTCCAGAGCAGTGTGAACATTTCATCATCATCATCATCATCCTCAGAATGAAATACTAGCCGACTGCACACTGCATAGTGTTTAAAACACTTCTCAAGATCCTGAAGTCAGACTGGATCAGATCTCAATATGGCTGAAAATTCAGCTTTGCATCACAGAAATAACTTACATATTAAAATATATGTATTTGTATTGTATTTTTGATCAAACAAATGCAGCCTTGATGAACAGAAGAGACTTTCAAAAACATCTTTATTATTCCAAATGGAAGTGTATATAAAAATGCTACATTAATCACATATGTTACAACAACAACAACAACAACAATAATAATAATAATAATAATAAACCGATAAAAAAGGAAGAATAAATAAATACATTATTCTAAATATGATTCCAAATGGTGTTGTGTATATATAAATTATAAATATATCTTAACCATCATCATCATGATAATGATGAAAAAATGATAATAAATACATAATTATACAATATAATTATTCCAAGCGGTAGTGAATACATCAATTATAAATGTATTATATTATTTATTATAAGCACACATATTAATAATAATAATAATAATAAATACTATTACAGTAATACATAAAATAATAAATAAAACTTATCCCATAATTATAAAAAAATTCCAAAAGGTAGTATATATAATTGATACATTTTATATAATAATAACAATAATAATTTTATAGAGAAAATTTTGTATATATTTCATACTCTAATATATATATATATATATATATATATCATATGTGCACATAATAATTGTATAATGTAATATATTATTATTGATTAAAATGCTATGCAGTGAGGTCATGTGACAACAGTGTAACAATACTTCTTGAAAAGTGTATTGCTGTATACTATATCATCTTTTAAACAGTATATAATATGCAGTATGCAGTATGCTAGTATTCAATCCCAAATGGCCAAAAATCTCTAGAGCTCTGAAAGAGACACTTCTGAGCAATAACACATGACTCTTCACACACCTGAAGACAGAACCATCCAGCACTTTCCCTCAAATCATCAATGATGTGGCCTATCCCACAATCCTCTGTGCTCAGGACACACACCGTCTGTGTGCGCTCCACAGTCAAAAGACGAGCGCTTCACACTCGGAGACAAACACCTCGCAAACGGAGGAAGGAGAGAGGAAATCTACACCTCTCCTCATCCTGTCTGCATCTGCGTCTCACTCTCGCCTCCATCACACACTCGTCCTCAGACATCCACAGCCTTTTATCTGTGCGCTCAAACGCAATGAATAGGTAAATGCCGGGATAAATGAATATTTGTAAACCCATTAAAGTGGAGGTGATGTTAGCGGAGTCTCAAAATAACCGGCAGCGTGTGTGTGTGTGTGTGTGTGTGAGAGTCCTCACACTGATTTCTGGCTCTCGTCACCTAGCGGAGCTTTAGCACAGGAAGAGGAATTGGATGCAAAGAGACGGCAGGTGAAGAGACACACACGGGCCTTTTTACAGCGGGGCTTTTAACAAGGGGCAATTAACACTTTGACGTGCAACAAGGAGAAAAGTACTCGAGCAGACAAGCAGCTAAATATCAGAGAGACACGAGGAGTCGTCACACACACACATGCTGCATGCATAAGTGTAAATCACCGCTTTTTCAAAGAAAAAATATCTTGAGTTAAACATCAAATCATAAACGAGTCGTGAATGTTACAGAAAGCCAAACAGAGCGAACGATGCGAGAATCACGTCAAAAACAACCTGGACGCTTCATGAGTGTAAACGTCTTCCAGGGTTATTATAGTTAACTAAAACCATATTTTATTCTTAACTGTTTTAAAACATTTCCCCCCGGTTTCACAGCCAAGGCTTAAGCCTAGTCCTAGACTAAAATGTAAGACTGATCTTAAAATATATCAGTGCCTTTGTTTTATCTCAGGATGCACCCCAGTGATGTTTTTTCTAAGCATGTTTATAAAAATTACTTAAATGTCCTAATTGAACTATGGCCTAATCCTGGCTTAGTCTAAGCCCTATCTGTGAAACCAGGCCCTTAAGTAAATTTTTAATTATTATTATTTTTATTTTTTTTGCTTTTATTGCTATTTTTTCTTTTTGTACATATGTTGTATTTATTTTATAATTATTGAAAATAATTTTTATGTAAAGTACTTTGAATTATCATTGTGGGAAATGTGATTAGAAATAAAATAAATGTGCTACGAAAAACAATAATAATAATTTGAAAATAAAAAGCAAAATGAGTTTATGAGAATTATTGAATTTATAAAAATTAAAAATGAATACATAATTTAACATGAATGCAAAATGAGTTAATGAGAAGCTAATAATTAATGAAATCATTAAAATGTAAAATTAACATAAATAATAGTAATCAATTAAAGAATTCATAAAAATTTTATAAAAATAAAAATTTTTAAATCAAAACAATCAAAATGAATTGACGAAGTTAATGAATTCATAAAAATAAAATGACAAAAATAATAATAAAAAAATAAATCTAAATGAGTTAATGAGAAGCTAATATTTAAATTAAATAATTAAAATTTAAAGTTAAAGTACATAATTTTAAAATGAAAATCTAAATGAGACGATACAATTGAATAAAAATGATGATAAAAAATGATTAAATTACACAAATAAAATTGAAATAAATCATTTTAAAATAAAAAATTTAAATAAAACATCAAAAAGATTAACTATTTTCTATGTAAAATTACTGAAAAATTAAAATAAATGTAAAATAAAAAACAAAGCATTCCACTTACTAAAAAAGACTAAATATTTTATTTGTTTACCTGCATGTCATGTGAACTTTAACTGAAAGCTTTGTTAAATCGTTGAAATATTACCTTAAAATCTAGTTATTTACTATTTTATAAAAATACAATGCAATATATTTGCAATTCATTTTATCTTCTGGTTGGTCAACACCGTCAGCCAACAAATAGCAGTGTTCACGCATGAAGAGAAACAAGTGGACAGATGTGTGTGAGTGTGTGTGTGTAGCCTTCACCCCAAACCAGTAACACAATCACAGTCTGAAATCCTGCACAGGAAACGGAAACACACACACACACACACACACACACACATTCCTAAGATGTTTCCACAGCAGACTAATGCATCACAAACTCTCTCTCTCTCACCAACACACACACACACACACACACACACACAGATGTTTCCATATCAGCTGCAGCTGTACTTTCTCTCTCTCACACACACACATTGCGTAAATGACATTGTCATGTGACCCATGAGTCCAATCGCCATCTTTACTTCTACACTGCTGTGTGTGTGTGTGTGTGTGTGTGTGTGTGTGTGATATGTTTATTTGTGTTGCTGTAAACTCATATTCACACTGTAACTCACTTACATCCACACACACAATAAACAATCACATGGTAATAATTCATGTCGACTCTGTACATAATTTCTAGCCATTATTATTTTTACGTGTTATATTACAGCACACGACCAGCTGAGCCCCTGTGTGTGTGTGAGTGTTCTTTCCCACCATTAGATTAATAAACTAGGTTTTCAGCAGAGAGACAGTGCTAGCCTGTGCTGTTACTAATGTGCTCAAAATGTTAAAATGTTACAATGTTGCCATGCAGTTGCTAGGGTGCTCTGGTTGCTAGGTGTTTTATTTCCTTCAGACTTCACTGAATTTATTCACTTTCGATGTGAATTGAATTGCTATGGCTACACCTACAGGAAGCTGAATTGGACAGGAAGAAGAATTTACTGAATTATAATTCAAATAAATTCAACAGGTAATGTGAAAGCGAAACCGAAAGCCTACAAACTTTTAAAACATATTTTTCCGCTTTTTTCTTTATCAAGACAACATTCAATATGTGTTTTAAGCAACTTTGATTTATTGTTAAAAATGAGAGGTTTTTTCTAAATTCTAATTCTAATTTTTCTAATTCCACTTCCTTACATTCAAATTTGAATCACAATTCTCCATCATGTATGCAACCTCAATTCAATTTTGGGAACTGAATTGGAATTTAAAAAATATTATTAATTCAATTCTGAATGATGCACAACCCTAAAAATAAAATAAAACAAAATTAAATTAAATAAATTAAATTATTATTAAAAAAAATATATAAAATGTTTTATTTCATATTTAGGGTTGTGTGCCATTCAGAATAAAATATTAACCCTAATACTTAACTTAAACTAAACTAAACTAAACCCTAACCTACCCCTTACAGAAAACCTGTTTGCATTCTTACACTTTCGGACAAATATAATTTTTAATCATTTTTTGTGTCATTTAATCATTTAATCAGTCCCCACAATGTCAAAAATTTCAGGTTTTACTATCCTTGAAGGGAAATTTGGTCAACACAATGTAGCATAAACAAGTACACACACCCACACACACACACTCTCTCTCTCTCGGCTGTGACGTGTAATTTTTGTTTCTGGCAGCGGCTCAGTTTTCAGGATTAGCTCTGGTCTTCCCGTCTGCCCTCCAGACCTCACTGAATGTGTGTGAGTGTGTGTGTCGTGACCCAAAGCACTGCAAACATCTCCCCTAGCTAGTGTGCATCCGTTAGGAGGAACACCTCAAGGTCACGCTGGGGTCAGAGGTCAGATCTGTCCAGTCAGGTACGAGGAAACGAGTCTGACCATCAGAGGATCATCTCACATTCAGAATCTCTGACAGCAATGAGAGGAGTGAGAGTTTGGCATCTGAAGAGCTTGTGGATGAAGCGTCTCCATGCAAAACTCACCGCCGTCAAGCTTGTGTGCTAGGAAATCACTATAAGAGTGATCTATAGTCAAAAATAACCGATATTTGAATTTCTTTACATTTGACTTCCTTACATCCTGTTTGTAACATCAGTTCAGATTCGGGAATTCAACTGGAATAAAGTAATAATAAAGAAAGTTAATATTTCTTTGCTTTGCTTTTCTTTTTTTTTCTTTTAAATTCAGAAATTGCACTGCAATTTGAAAGGCATTAACAATTAAATTCTGAAGGAAGCACAACATTAAAAACCAAAAATAAAAGAAAAGAAATGAAGAAAGTGTCAAAGACAATAAGTATTTTATTCACAAATCCCCTATCATTAATTAATTTATTAATTTATTTAAAAAATATATTATTTACATTTTTAGGGTTGTGCAATATTCAGAATGAATTATTAACCCTTATATGTGACCCTGGACCACAAAACCAGTCTTAAGTCGCTGGGGTATATTTGTAGCAATAGCCAAAAATACATTGTATGTGTCAAAATTATAGATTTTTCTTTTATGCCAAAAATCATTAGGATATTAAGTAAAGATCATGTTCTATGAAGCTATTTTGTAAATTTCTTACCGTAAATATATCAAAATTTCATTTTTGATTAGTAATATGCATTGCTAAGAACTTCATTTGGACAACTTTAAAGGCGATTTTCTCAATATTTAGATTTTTTTGCACCCTCAGATTCCAGATTTTCAAATAGTTGTATCTCAGCCAAATATTGTCCGATCCTAACAAACCATACATCAACGGAAAGCTTGTTTATTCAAATCACAATTTTGACACTTAAGACTGGTTTTGTGGTCCAGGGTCACATATAATAATAATAATAATAATTCCTTACATTTATATAGTGCTTTTCTAGGCACTCAAAGCGCTTTACGTTGTGGGGGGTCTCCTCATCCACCACCAGTGTGCAGCATCCACCATAGTGCGCCAGAACGCCCATCACACACCAGCTTATTGGTGGAGAGGAGACCAAGTAATTGAAGCCAATCAGCAGATATGGGGATTGTTAGGAGGCCATGATGGTCAGAGGCCAATGGGTGAATTTGGCCAGGATGCCGAGGTCGCACCTCTACTCTTTTCGAAAGACATCCTGGGATTTTTAATGACCACAGAGAGACAGGACCTCGGTTTAACGTCTCATCCGAAGAATATAAGCAATATAATACTGATGACTGCTTTAAACATCACTTTGAGATAAATGAGAGCGTTATGAGCTGATGAAGGCAGATGAGGATCGTCTCACAGTCCTATCGAGGGGGAATTTCATCTTAAGGTTTCTGCATATAATTCCCCCACCATCCCCAGAATTCCAAGTGGCGCAGGATTTTAAAGCTACACAAACGCTGTCGGATGCGTTACACTGTTGTGTCACTCACATCCCGTCAGTCTGCCGTACTTTGATGGCTTCGTCTTGTAAACTGTCAAGAAAGATTAATTTGAGCACGAGCAGCAGTTCTGAAGACCCTGCCGGCGACCCACAAACCCAACGAGTGAGAAAACTTTCCACAAACTCACGGACCTCAACTGCTTACATTTTTACACCAATCACATCACCTCAGACTGCATTTGCATGCTGGATTAATTAGGAGTGTCTCCATGACTGCCATTCTTCTGACTTCAACATGAAGCATGTCATTTTCTGGATGTTAAAATACTTTCTCACTAAAAGTGTGAGTCACTGGAAGTCAGTCATTTGACTTTCTGAAGAGTGAAACGCAGTGATGCTTTCAGAACATGGATCCGTTTGATCGAGAAACCAAAGAAACTACTTTTGACTTAATCAGCCAGAACAACAGAATAACTTAGTATAAAAACTTAGTACTTAGTACAAGTATCATTTAACATACATATGAAAAATACATATTAAAAATGTATTTAATTATACTTAAATTTTATATATATATATACACACACACACACACACACACATATATATATATATATAGTATTTTTGATTATATATAAAAAAAAATACTATTACATTTATTTGTTATTTGAGATTTTAACAAATAAAAAAATATGTCTTTTTATAGATGATAATAAATAGCTAAATACTTAAGTGCATGCATACATACATACATACATAACTAATTTTGTTTGGTGAAGATGACAAACATGAAATCAAAATAGTAGACTCTAAAAAGTGAACTAAATGAATGCAGCATGGAGCAGCTGAATCAAAACAGGTCTATTCTTGATGTTGTATCTGCCGTTTGAACATCCATATGTCTCTTAATATAAACACGATGGGCTGGTGAGAGATTGTATACACACACACACACACACACACACACACGGTGATCTGCAGGAATTCATATATGTGCTTTAACAGAGGCCATCTGCTAACGGTACCGGCTGCAATGCAAACAAACCGCCTGTTTATTTATTTATTCCACTACAGAAACTCCAGCAGCTGCCATTCACTTCAAACAGCACATTTACAATGTATTTCACATGAAGAAACACAGAACAACTACCAGCGCCACAAATAACCCAACAATGACATTACGAACTGTTTTCCTTTAAAAAAAAAATAAAAATAAAATCAAAAATGATCTTAAGATTTTTAAGATTATATATATATATATATATATATATACACACACACACACACACAACAAAAATAGATATTTTATATTTATTAAACTTATTGCACTTATTTTTTTAAAATGTTTTAAATGAATAAATAATTTTTTTTTTTATGTATTAATATATAAGAAGGAAAATATTGCATATATACATGTTATGCAGTTTTTGGATAATTTGCGATGACTAAATAAATAATTAATAAATACTAAATACTAAATAAAATAATTTTGGAAAGAACATCCTCATAAAGAGCCATTTGTAGCCGAAGAAAATGACCTTAACTAGAAAAATGCAAATTTCATTGGAGGCTTTTTTCATTTCTATGGCTTTTAATCTCATATATCAACATATTATATATATATATATAGAGAGAGAGAGAGAGAGAGAGTTTCAGAAGAGATCTCAATAATGTCTCAAACTGTTCTGCATTTCTTACAGTAATTCTCATCTGAGAGAGTCTCTTACCTGACAGCCGTGAATGTTGGAGTCCCGTCCGTAAGAATACGATGCTCGCTCTGTTTTACCTGTTTAAAGAGACAGAAATCAGATCATTAGCACATTAATGAATTGTTCTTCAATTAAATCTAAAAATAAGCTTCTAAAAAGTCCTTTAAACCTGCAAGGACAAGCCAAAACAAACAGAACGCAACTGGTAAAACTCAGAAATCAGCGGCGGTCGTATGAATTGAGCGGACAGCTGTCGTGAAGCTCACAAACGCCTCAAACATCACAAGCTCAGGTTATTACAGTCAAACGCTTTGATGAACAATCAAGCGTCGATGAGTTGCTCTGGTCTGAGAGAATGAAGATGTTTGACTTGTTTTTTTGTTTTACTGATGTTGCGACTGTTAAGAGAACAAAGAAGCGCGAGGGAACTTGACGACAAGCAGGCCTCTCTTTGGAGGCAAGCGGGCATGTGAAATCTGGTATTAGCAGAATAAAGACCTTCTCAAAGTCTCACAAACACTCGTCTACAGGCTGTTAATTATATAGAGGAACATGCTTGAATGCGTTCTGCCTTTAGCTGCACTGGGCCGGGCCGGGACCGCCGCCAAACACACACACACACACACACACAGCAAATATTGTTAAAGTCTTGTGACCTCATCCAGTCATAATCAAATGAGTCCAATTACAGAGTCCTGCTCATGTTCTCCTGCGCTTCTGGTCTGACAGAGCGACCGACCTGAGCTCAGTCTCCGAAACAGCCAAAATGCGTTTTAATGTATGTGACTAGAGGCCTTTTGAATAAGACAACGGTGCTATTCACCATGCTAACTAACTAAAGTCATTGCCATACCTCATGAAAATGTACCATAGTAACCATGGAGTAAAACAAAAAAACATAGGCCTACTACAGTCATTACTGCTCTAAAATCATCATGAATTAAGATGAAAATCTCAGCAGTTGTGTTTTCTAGACAGTTTATGCATCAAAATCCTGTTTGAGTTAAAGTTATTTACAACTGTGAACCTTCAAACTCTAAAATCTCTCTCTCTCTTAAAAAAACTGACTATAGAGTAAACAAAGTAGTAAAATGTAAACCTTCTTTTAAAAAACAAAAATAACTACCATAGAGTAAAACTAAGTACATACTACCAACATAACTATAAAATATTTATAAAGCATCATAATTAGTGTAAATCTTTGAACGCTATTTGCTCACAAAAATACACCATAATAACAACAGAGTAAAAAAACATACTACAGTCATTATGACTCTAAACGCATCAAAAATTAAGACGTTTATGCATCATAAGCCCATTTGAATGAAGAAAACAAAGCCATTTATTACTGTAAACCTTCAAACACTACAATTTAAAGGACTACTCTTCGCTCTCTCTCAAAAAGATAAATAAAATGAAATAAAAAAATACCATGAAAAATACCATAATCACAGAGTAAAACAAAGTACATACTACCATCATTGCAACTGTAAAATGATCATAAACGAAGATCAAAATCTCAGCAGTTTTATATGCCAAAAGTCAATTTTGAAAAAAATATTATGTCAACAGTCCAACTGAATAAATAAATACTAAAAATGACATCTTCATTTAGAAATTATACCTCTCAAAAAACATTACCATGGTATCTATAGAGTAAAACAAAGTACATAACTAAAACTCTAAAATTATTACAAATGAAGATGAAAATCTCAACAGGTGCATTTTATAAACGACCATCTTGAATAAAATGTTTTATGTGTCAAAAGCCTAATTTAATAAAGAGAACAAAGGTATTTACTACTGTAAACCTTCAAACTCTAATCGCTCAAAATATTACCATGGTAACCATAGAGTAAAAAACATCCTTCAGACATTAAAACTCTAGAATCTTCATAAATGAAGATAAATATACGTACAGCATTTGTGTTTTCTAGACATTTTACATATCAAACGCCCATCTGAATAATGACAACAAAGCTATTTACTACTGTTAACCTTCAAACACTGTAATTTCTACTATCTCTCAACAATTACCAGTGACCATAGAGTAAAACAAAGTACTGTGCATACTATCATCATTATCACTCTTCAATCATCATAAATGAACATGAAAATTAGTGTAAAAACACTAATCAGTCCAAAAAAATGACCATTGTAACCATAATTCACAAATTGGCAACAGTTACAGTTGTACATATTGAATATGAATGCCATTTTGCTTTCATTTTTAGTGACAATGGTGCTAAAACTCACTTAGCACTGTACTGTTACTATGGTATTTTGGCAGGAAGAACTATGGGTACTATGGTGAATTTTTCAGTTTTCTACTATGGTGAATACATGTGCCGAAAAAATAACACAAAATGAATGTATAAAACTCTTCCACTCTGTTATGATCTGAACATTTACCAGGTGGCGTCCCAGAAAACACTGAATCATCAAAGGTCAAATAAGAGGTCAACAGCTACCACATGCATGACCTGCGTCTAAACACAGTAAAATCTGCTGCATTGATCTGAATCACCATGCAGAACACATGAAGATCACTGCGCTCATTTCAATACTGTACATTTGACTGCACACAGATGCCAAATATCCAAAACACTTTTCATGCATGGACAAATATCACATGTGAATCGCATTCAGCGAGATCTGTCCGTTTTATCCGTGAAATAAACCATCTTTCTTGTTCTTAGAATGTTTAACAGTTTCCGAGGACGGTTGTTGTGTTTCCTTGAGAGATCCTGACGTGTTGCTGGATTCAGACACATCTTTATAAATCCTGCTAATCCAAAGGACCGTGAATCTGGAAGTGGGAATGAAATCTGGAAGAGAGCTGGAATAGGACAGGAATGCCACAGATGGAACATCACTCCGGAAAAACACACACATTGAGCACAGATGCTGCATGTGTACGGCTCTCGCTTTTTCTTTCTTTCTTTTGTTTGCTTTTACATCAGTTTGTTCTTTAGCTTGTTCCAATATATCAGCTTTGGAAATCAGATTTAAGGCCTGCACAAATAAAATTAACACCATACGTCCATATAGAACAAATCCATACTTAATCTATACTTACTTAAGACAAGAAATCATAGATGAATACAGTAAAAATGTTAACTAATAGATATCTACATACTTCCCGATGTAGATTAATCACAGGGCAATAAGGACAATTTATTTTGTCTGAATTTCTTAATTTCTGAAATGGTATGTTTAAATATGAATGAGGCATCGTCTAATTAAATATGCACTAATGTGCACAAATTTCCAGAAAATAAATATAAATACTGGATGAAGCCAGATGAAAAAATCTTGTTTCAGTTTGTCAACATATTAGAGTTAAATGTTTTTATAGAGGGGATTTTGGATTTCTCTTTTTATTACTGCTTAAATCGAAAAATACCATCAAACAAACAAAAAAACAACATTTTCACCATGTTTTTAGGAATAAAATGTTGTATAAATCAGTGTGAATGATTTCTGAACAAACCCCTCAGTAAAAACCTTCAGAATATAGATAGGAATAAAACTCTAAGTTTTGGTGTATATAAGTTCTGCCAAAGTGGAGAAAAAACTTTTAGAGGTATGTGTTGCAGTTGAAATCTACAGACGCTAAAAAGATCAAGTGTAATAAAATAAACACTTACATATGTAAACACTTACACTTACAGGACATTTTCTTTCCAATAATATGAAATAACCAAAATAACCTAAAATCTCAAGCAAAATCAACAGGGTAACTGTAACTACATATGTTTTGAAATTGTTTTTTGCACAAATATATCAACACATATGTATGACAGGTTGATTGATATTGGATGTGTTTCTATTAAATGTATGGCGATCACATTTATTTAATTAAATCACAGCCTTTTAATAATCACATAAGGTCATATCACAATTCTTATACTTCCGTCCCCAAATTTAGGACCTTTTACACATTGATCATTAACACTTTTTATGGCCTTAAATTTGATAAAACTCACATTTTAAGACTTGAAACCCATTTGTTTTAATTTTTTCATTCTGTCTCTATCTTTTTCCCTCCTGCCGCTGGTTTCTCATGTTCCCTCTTTAGCTTGTGTCTTTGTTTATCCTCTGATATTTTAACACTAATAATATCATTTTGCTCTGATCTCTGACTTTTAGCATGGGCTGATTTCTCCCGCTGTTTGCGGGAGGACGCCTGAGTCACGCTGAAGTTTCTCTGCGGTTTTGACAGGCTATGAGGGTGTTTTCAGCACACGCATGACAGCCCCTCATTACACGGGAGAACACGCGCCCCGTGAATAAGTGGTTTTGTTATGGATAATAACTGGCTCATAATCATCAGCTAGTCAAAGACAAACCCGCTCTGACTCATGGACACCGGCAGATTATGGATTATATTCAGAGTTTCTATTGTGCCAGAGTTTCTCGGGACCAGCTGCGTATCATCGCTGTCGTTAGTACATGTTATGCGAAATACAAACGTCATACGTTTTCCTCAGGAAAAACTGCTGAGAAGCACAAAAACAAGCTATTTTGCTTGTTTGGGCTTGTAGCTCATTGCGCTAATAAATCGCGTTGACAAAATGAAGATTACGTTCAATCTATCACATCCATCCGCACGCGTACGCCGCCAAGTAAAAAAACACACGACCAAAACAGTGGCACATCTTTAGCTTAAACCCCAAAAAAAACATTGATTTGCATTCAGAAGTGATCATTACAACACAAAGCGCCACGATTGAGACTGTCTTGCTGCCAAACTGAGATCAAGCAGGTAGAATTAACGCAGAAACGGGCCGTTATCAGCAGAGCGAAAGGTGCCGCTCATAATCGTCTTTCTCACACACGCAGCTTCTCGCAGCCAGATTCATCCGTGCCAGAGTTTTTAGGGGGGGCAGGGATGAGAGGAAGACAGAAAGAGAGACAAAGAGAGACGGAATAAAAAATGTGCTTAACCTTCTGAAACAGTTCATCAAAAAAGCGACATGCGATCGACAGGACGCGTCTCAGTACATGAACATCAGACAGCTGCTCCGTACACAAACCAGAGCATCACACAACACGCAAATTAAACGTACAACTTCAGATATAAAGACGGAGCACAGAGACTGTCATGTTACAGCCTGAAAAAAAAGAAGCAGCAAAAACAGGTTTTGGGGGAAAATCCTCATTGTAAATCACAATATTTCATCTTTCATTTGACAAACTGAAAAAAGAGAAACAAATCTACTGCAATTTATGATCGTTGCATGAATAAAAAGGAAACAATCAATAATAGTATCTATGAAATATATACACATCTGAGAGTTACACATTTGGTGCTTTAACACATTTGTACTAACCAAACCTAACCTACACATTTTGAATTTATGTAGTCATAAATAAAAACCACAATAACATATAAAAAAAGGGAAAAGGTCAAAGGTCATCATCCACGATGGGTTCATAAAATTTTGGTGTTTTTCAAATGTTTTTAAAAGAAATCTTTTCTGCTCACCAAGGCTGCATTTATTCAATAACAAAAAAATCCAATAAAAAATGTCAAATTGTGAAATATTATTACAATTTAAAATAACTGTTTTCTATTTGAGAATATAGTAAAATGTAATTTATTCCTGTGATGCAAAGCTGATTTTTTTTAGCATCATTACTCCAGTCTTCAGTGTCACATGATATTTCAGAAATCGTTCTAATATGAAGTTGAAAACTGTTGTGCTGCTTCATATTTTTATGGAAAACAAACATTTTTTGAAATAGATTCTATTTATTTGAAATAGAAATGTGATGCTAACTGAGAAATGTCCTTACTGTCACTTTAATGCATCCTTGCAGAATAAAAATAGTAATTTCTTAACAAAAAAAGTAATTCACCTTAATCCCAGATACACATTAGGCCTGTATTTCCTTAACTAACCTCCATACCTAATCCTAAAAAACCCACAAACATTTCATAGACAATATCCTCCATTTTAAAAGATGGCATCAAGCCTGAAGAGACACAAAACCGCCACACAAACACAGCATTTCAGAGGTTTGAAACACAAACACAGTTGTTGCAGCGGAAAAACTGTTAATGTCACTCGTTTGGGTTGTACTGGGAAAAAAAAAAGACATCCGGATCTGTAGTTTGGATAACCGGAGGAAGAGACGGCGGCTCTATTAGGCAGCTGAGGGCTGCTTATAATGAACAATAATTTGGAAATGATGTCTCTTGACAGGCAATTTCTTGGAGAAAATTAAGCTACACAATGTTTTGCTCTCCCCATCCCAACGCGGAAAACAAATATGGAACGGCTCCAGCGTGGCAGGGCTTCCTCGGGTTTTAATCCTGTTTGATGCGTGGTCTGCGCTCATGGGGTGCTTCTCTCGCCCCGGGGAGATGCAGCGAGTCCGCCCTTCATCTCCGACCCTCCGCAGCACAACCTGCGGCCACAGAAAGCACATAAACCCGACCGCAGGCCCACCATACCCAGCCGAGACCGCAACCGTGAGAGACGTGTTTGAAACGCCGCCAAAGCCACGGGCCGCACGCACAACAACCGGCTTTATTCTATTCATCGCGGCATAGAAATACTGCGAAAATTAGTCAAATATCCTGACTGACAGCACTGACAACACATTTGATGTGCAACAATCAAATGCATACATATTAATGCTTTTGTTTATGTTGAAATGAAGGAAAGAATTATTAATCTCAAATTGCAAAAGAGTATAATATGAAATTAAATAAATGAATAAAAATAATTAATTCTGTATATGAGAAGCTTTGCTTTCGATTGTATGTAAATGTATATAAATAAATAACTGGGATATTATGCAATGTAATTACTGCATAAGAGACTAATTGCTAATAGCAAAACATAAAAACAGAAGAAACGTAATTAATAATCAAACTAGTTTCAGATGCACACAAAGTGACATTTTTCTTATAACCTTACTGTTCGAGAACATGACACTGGCGTCTCTGAGAGCAGGTGCAAAAACAGGACGGACTTCACATGTACTGCGAGAAAAAGAAAGATCTGTGTGAGCGTTTCTGTGCTTTTCTTACTGCTGATTGTCTCGGCTGGTTTTCCAGTAACTAACAGTATCTGACAGCTAATCTAAATATTCCTGGAGTCGCAGTTATACGGCATCTATGAGAGATGTCAGATATTAAATTAATATCTGTATCTTAAACAACATGCTACAGCAGAGGTAATGAAAGAAAAAACACAGCTCAGGGCCTGCATTTCAATTTTTGACACAAAATAATTTTTCGTTTTGTTTTTGGAAATCACATTATAAATTGATAGAATATATACTATAAATTAGACTATGTATAGAGAAATTAGAAATACATAGAAATGTAAAAAAATATTACTCAAGTACTCGGCTTTAATATCAAAAATTGTACACTTTCAAATGCCAATTTCAGTGTTAAAAAATGTCAAACTGATTAAAAAAGTGTGCAATTGGCCTCTCATTACACAAAGTGATTTTAACAAGAAAAAATTGTTCCTGTACACAAAGGTAATGTGTTTTTCTTTGTCTAGGTCAAATGTTAAATAATGTACAATCTTGTGAATGAAGAAAGCTTTACAATATAATTTGCATCATGTTGGGTTATGTTTTTATTAAGCTTTATTTGCTTTGCATGTAGGACACTCACAAAAGACACATGCATAACCGGACTGGGTTATTTTTTAGGATGCTGTTTAGTGTTTACGCCTGATTCCAGCGGGCTGAAGAGCTCCTGACACGCAGCACATTTCCGACGTGAAAAAGCCAAAATGCATTTAGCAGCTCATCGGCTTAAAATAGTTTCAGTGAGGTTTGACGAGGAAAAAAGACAAGGTAGCGCGTTTTGGAAGACGAGCCGGAGTGCTGCGGCGTCTCTGATAGAATTATGAAAGTGAAGCTGGCACACGGGCAACTCCGAAGAGCCCTGATTGGTCAAGGTCGAGGTTCGGGGGTTGGACGTGCCACTGTGTTCTCGTGCCAAGTTCATCTTTAAAGAAGCGCTCAAAGAGCTTTTCATGTTTCCAAGCCAAAACTTACACAAAAACCCTTTAACGCCACACACACTCCGCGGGTTCGAACGCACGGGATATTATCAGATCCGAAAGAGCTCGGAGTGGGAGTCTAAATGTGTACAGAGTCTAAACAGACACCTTCTCTAACCTCAAAACCACATAATTAGACTTGTCATCACGTCCATTCGAGTTCAATGAGGCTGCGTGGAAACGCAAACCAAGGATAATTATTTAAAACAGGGGGAAGGGTTAAAAAAAGCCCGTCGCTTGTGGGGGAGGCCGTACGGACATGAATCACTCGTACTAATACAACAGTTTCCATGACATCAGTGGGCACCAGGCCAGCGTGCCGACAAAGTCTGAAAGGTACAGAAGGAGAAGGCACGGATCCGTGGGGAGCCAGCGTCAAAAACAACGCACACACACATGCACGACGCCCTAAAAACATTGTCCTCCTTCGCTCTTTACGCCGCATCAAAAATTAATTTTGCACATCGCTCCTTCGGCGCGACCCGTTGAGATTTTGGCTCGGGGAAACCGAAGCTGATGCGCTATCGATAGTCAATCGAGGGGCATTAAAATTCACCATGCCGGCGGGGGAGCCATGCACTTGTTAGGTTCCTTTGAAAGCGCTTGATTGCATTCTAGGCAGAGACCCCCATGCAAAACAGCCCTCATTAAACGCCCCCCGACCCGTGCGCAGATCAATATAATCACCAAACCCTAAAACATCACCGAGCACCTTCCAGGGGGGCGCTTGGCAAATGCACCTGAGTTTGCCGGTGGTGTTCAGGGGTTGCGTCGCTTTGAATACATTTGGCAATTTGGCACATTCGGTGCGGCGAAAAATTAACCTCGGCCGCCGTTACAGTTTTGGCATTAGTTATAAAGTTGAACAATTATGTGCGAGCGGAAAAGTTGGAACTGGATCAGCGTGCATGTGCGTTCGCTGCTAAAATGCGGCAGACACTGCAGATTTTTTGTTGGCTCGGTGACAGCGTTTGCAGTGCCAAAGCCCCGTAGCAAACGGGAGCGATCGAAGAGCTGCGGATCTTTAGATACTCTCGTATTGGTGCCTCTGTAAATCTCATAATCAACATCAGCGCCTGTCCTCTTTTGTCTCCTACTTCTCGCGTCTTTTGTTTTAACACAAAGACGCCGCGTTTTTCTAGTTCCTCTTTGTTTTGCGAAGGATTTGTTGCGTGATTCCACACAATGAGAATGCGGGGCTTGTTTTTGTCGAGCCTAAAAACCGAAACAATGTTCTGCGTTGTATTTATATACGGAATAAAACACAAAACCGAAGCGGCGGTGGGGATTACTTATGCCGACAATAAAATACATCACAGATCACAAGACAATTTAGCCGAACAATGAACAAAGGAACGTCTCTCTAAAGCTCGCCATCTTACTTTGTGCAAAAGAGCGCTTAGATGGTCTTAAAATTCACATCTGTACCATATGAGAAAGACACACAGAAAGGGATCCGTGCCAAATGGGAACGTTCGACGGGGCTTAGCCGATAACTCGACATTTGCATGGCTTTACGAGGGGAAAGCCGCTGTTTGCGTGGATATTTGAAGTGCGGAGACGAGCGCACAGGTCGAGAGCTGTTGTTTGTACCGCGCACCTCTTTTTTGGAAAGAGCGCATCGACTTGCTGTCAGAACAATTACCGCCGTTAAACGCTGGTGACAGAAGGCGAAATGCAGTTCAACCGTGCTTTGATACGATAAGGCTCATCTCCTGCAAAAATCTCACAGCAAACGTCTGAAAAATTTCCTTCTCCATCTGAATTAAAACGTCACCTCGTTTTTTATTTTTCTCCTCCAGAGCTCGAGGAACATGTTTCTTGCCAAAGTGTGTTTTAAGCAAACAGAAGTGAAATACTGTATTCTGGACGCCGTACAGAAGCGCTAACAGGCATTGGAAACGTTACATTAAACAAAATAAAAAGGCTTCAATAACACCCAAAGGCTTCAGAGGAGTTATAAAAGGAAATCGCAGATTTGAATAAGCTTGTTTAATAGCCTTTAAGCTAATAAAAAATGTCCTTTTGAATTCATTTTAGCCCCTGAGGTGATCTCACAGGAAAATAAAACGCAGTCCAGTTCAGAAACATACCCTGATAATTATGGCATGAATGAATAATAAAAGCCTAAAAAGCATAGTGAGAGAGCGATACATTTGCTGCTGCTGATGCAGCTGAATTGCAACACGCTGGATGAACGACTGCAGCTCAATGTGACAACTTTTCTGAAAGTTTTGAAAAGACTGATTGATTAAACACTTAATGCAGCAGCCAATGCAGGTGAAACCATCTGAATTTAATGTGTGAAAATGTGGATATAACCCATGAAATCAGAATAGAGGAATGAGTTTTGTGGATATTAATTCATGTCTAGCTGAGATAAATATATATATATCTTAATTTAAAAAACAAACAAACCAACAACAAACACATGTAATATAAGCAATGATGAAATATTAACTTTTTTTTTTTTTAAATCAACAAATGTATATATATTATATCATTATGTGTGAGTGTGTGCTTAAACAAATTAAATATATACATTTATTTAAATTAATATTACATTAAATATGAACACATAAATGTATTATTATATTGTTTTTGTTTATATTAATATTTTATATTCATATTTTTACTTATATTATAGTTACATTACATTTATTAAATATCTATTATCGACACGCTATTTTGCTGTTTAATACTGTAAAGCTGCTTTGACACAATCTGTATTGTAAAAAGTGCTATATAAATAAAGGTCACTTGACTTGATCCACAAATATATACATTCATATAAGTGTAAAAGTGACTGTCAGGTAACTTCACCTAAAGTCTGTAGACTGACAGAAGAGAAGAACAAAAACAAAAACAGAAGAGAGGTGTAAACACATCAGAGAGACAGCGAGAGAGAGAGAGAGAGAGAGAGAGACAGACAGGATGGAAGTGTCTCTCTATCTGCACAGCTGCTGCTGCTGCTGATGTTTGCTGCTGTCCAGCACCTGTTTGAGAAATACTCAAAACTCAAGCAGCAAATTCAGATGAAAGCAAGAAGTGGAACAGCTTTGGAGGAGACGTGCGCGCACACACACACGCGCGCGCGTGCGTGCGCACACACACACACACACACACAATTAATATTCAGACTGAGTCCTGATAAGTAACTATGAGAAGAAACTGACAGAAATAAAACACAGAGTGACAGAGATGTGATCTGTTCACCACCTCAACACGTAACAAACTCCAAGACATTTAATTAATCGATGTGCTATCTTTATTCTTTCCATCAGTATGTTTATTCAGGGAGAAATTCACTCAATATGAAATCAAAACTGACACTATTTTCTTTCTTAAACGCACCTGGCATTACTTGAAACAACTTTCTTAAACTAATATATACATCTAATTGGTTAATATTATTTTTTCTTGATATTGTTTCAGTTATTACATTCTGATGAAAGATTATGAAGACTTTTCATTACTTGTAATAAAATAAACATTAACAGAAATAAAATAAAACATCAAAAAACCAAGGCTCATTTATCATTTTCCTTTAAGTTGAAGTACTAAAATAACTCAAACTAAAACTGTTAAAGACAGACCTACTATGAGCTACGAGGTTGTTAATCGACAGTTTATGCTTTTGTTGAAGCTATAAGGCCAAATTGTTTCAACTTGTTTTTTTTTAAATAATCACATTTAACAGCAGAAATCCTGGTGAAAATCTACATTACAGGTGACTCGGCATAAAAATCTCCACCAATCAAAAATCATAATAAACGAGCACCGCCCACTCAAGTAAAGCACAGTGAATAATGTAACAGTCTCTCAAATATATCAAAGTATTTGTATATATGTGCATATTTTGCACAAGTTAAAGTTGCACTAAGATTAAATTAATTAATCTATGTGTTATCTTTATTCTTTCCATCAGTATACTGTATTTATTCAGGGATAAATTCACTCATGGCATAACTTTCTTAAACTAATATATGCATCTAATTGGCTAATATTATTTTTTCTTGATAATGTTTCATAGTTATTAAATTCAGATGAATGATTTTGCAATTCTTCTTTAAAATAACATCACTGACGAATCACTAACAAGACCGGGCATATGAATTAAGAGTCAATGTGGAGAGTTTCTCACGTTCAGTAATAGAGAGAATGTTATAAACAGTGTTTGTGTGTGTGTGTGTTTCCTCTTTCCCAGGGTCTCTAATGGCTCCTCTGCCTCCCCTGGTGGCAGTAATTATGGACCTGCGGTGGCTTTATGTGAGAGAGAGAGACGGGCAGAGCAGGTGACGTGGCTGTAACAGCTGGAGAAAGCGGCTACAGCTGCCGAGGAGTCTGAGAAACCTGCGCCGTACTGCACCGAATGAGATCTGACACTGACCAATCAGATGCCTGCTTCAACATGATATCATCCTCATTATGAAACAAACACCCTCCTGTCTTCTGATTGGTTACAGCTGCATAGTACTCATTTTCCATATAGCCAATTATCAATATAGTTTAAATAGATCTACATTTACATTTAGTCATTAAGCAGACGCTTTTATCTAAAGTGACTTACAAATGATGACAATAGAAGCAATCAAAACCAACAAAAGAGGAATAATATGCAAGTCTCAGTTAGCAAGGTATATATATATATATATATATTATGGGTGGCACAGTACACAGATGTCACGGTTCGGTACAGGAAACAAAAAAAAATCTACTACGCTCGGTTACTTTTCATTTATTTTGAACAGACAGTAGTACAAAATACTATTTTTTTCCACCTAGATGTGAAAATACTAAATATTATTACATTATGTTATTTATATAAAATCTGCAGTACATTTATATACTAGGGATGTGCGATATATATCGTCTGCGATAATATCGTAATTGTTGTTTTAATGATATGTAATTTGACATTATCGAGTATTTTGCAAAAACCAAACAAAACACCTACGGAGTGCACGCTTACATTACGTGATGATATATATATATAGATATATATATATAATTTCATATAGTTAAAATCACACGAGTAGTGCCGATTTTTCTTCAAAAATAAGCATGATTACAAATGTGATATTGATTTTATACAAAAGTTCAATAAACAATAAATTAAAATTAAGAGACTTACGTTTTAGACACCATATTGCCTGTTTTTGCTCCATTTCGCCAACAAAAAAATTATTCCAAACAGCTACAGCACTGTTTTGCGTCTCTGAGCAACATGAAGATGTTTAGTTCCTGAATGAATCAACCATTTAAAATAAATGTTTCGATTCAATCGCAATGACTCACTTGTTAACAGTGACTTGCTGCCACCTACTGGCGATTTTAATTTCACATTCAAAGTATGTTTTCATTTTAAAATAATTTCAAATATCAGTATTCAATGTTTTGTCTTTAAAATATCAAAACATTATGCATTTGTAACTGCAGGTTAAAGCACTCCATGTCCTAAACAGTGTGTAAATACATCTAAATGCCACTTCAGATGCAACTTCTGCAAAGAGTAATTTTGTTGATACTGGTTTCATTTGTTTGGTAACAGCCTAAATGTCTTATTATTCTAATTGACTGATTAAATGTAACAATTTGACTCAAAAGATGCACACATTTAGAAAAAAATGGCTTTATTAAAAGTCAAATTAAAAATACATTTTATAAACTTATATGAAAAGATTATTTTTTATCACTGATGTGAACTAACCACACAGAATATGAAGGATCTCAAAAACGGCAGCTGTCCACGGTAGTCAGATTTCAGCACAATAACACACTAGGCAAAATATCGTCTGATTATCGTTATCAAAAAAATCCCAAAAAATATCGCACATCCCTAATACATACAAGGAATAAATTCTTGAAATATATTTGATTTAGTTTACAGATAAACAAGGGAAAAAAGCAGTGCGACACGTAACAGCCTATATATGCTGAGTTTCAGTTCCTTTTTTGTGACACGCTTAATTTGTTCACAGAAAGAAAACTCAAATGGCAGAAAGCGACATCCTATTTGTTTTTGGTTTTTTTTGTTTTCATTGTGAGTGTACACAAATAAAAGCAGACCTTTATACAGTGATGCATTATTAATAAGACAATAAGTGTTTAAAGTTGATTCTGCTGGTATAAGGAAACAGTTGAAGCGATCGCACACACACACACACACACACACAAAACACATCAGTTCCAGCATTGCTAACTTGACAGCACAGTTGGTACTTTATCAAAATAAAATACAGTGAACCAAACATCAGCGCACCCGCCTCTGTGTCACCGTTGGAACGCGACTGAAGTACAAAGCCTATCATTAACATAATAAATAATAGTTTCGCATTCAGACACGTTACATCGCAAATATGGCAATACTCCGAAATATTTGGATTTGTGCCGAATGAGAGAGGTAGGATACACGAGCACAAAGCCCCATTTCACAAACAGTTGAGTGCGCAAGCCTTTAAAGTATACTCCCTTGTCAGTGAGAGACGAGTTCAGAATCAGCACATGGTCACTGTCTAGGGGGCTTTGTTTTCAAGTGCGCAATTCTTCTGCTGGCGGTTATCAAACAGCGTTGCATTACTGCGGATGCCCCCTACTGGATTGGGGGTGAATTGCCTGGATTCGTAGTAAGGCTTCATGCACCGAACCGAGATGTCCGTACCGTGACAGTTCAGTACAAATACATGTATCGTGCCACCCCTAATACATATACATATATATACATATACTGTATATATACACACATATATATTAGGGCTGTCAATATTAACGCGTTAACGCATGCGATTAATTCAAAGCCCTTTAAAGTGGGTTTCTATTATGGGTTATGAAAGGTTCATATTTTGGTTTTGGTTGGAGTCCCCAACAACAGGTTGACATGCATGTAAGGTCAAAAAACACTTTAATTTTCTTATAATATGCATTTATTTTTACCTTATTTGCTCAACGATTCATTTTTCCAAACCCCTCCTTTGTGTGATGCTAATCTGCAGTGATTAGTCCGATTGGTCTCATTTTCATTTAAAGCAGTGTTTGTGAGCGCAGTACATTTTCAATCAGACCAACGCTTTCCCAAGTCTCTCTGATTGTTTCTTAAGAGCAGTGTGAAATACAGACTGAACGTGCCGTCAAAACATCCCAGCACTGTATGATATGCAAACTATGTTTTCTCGGCTGGATAAAGCAAACCAGCTTGTAAGTGTGCGATTAATCGAGATTACATTTTTTTATCTATTGACATATACTGTGTAAATGATTATATTTCAACAACAAATAGAAATTGAGATAATTTAGAAGTTAATTTAAAAACTGCATTGAGTGCAATTTACATGTTTGCATATTGTTTTTAATTTGAGTGTTGATTAGAATAGTTAAAAATAAATAGTAATTAAATTTAAGTTTTGGCTCAGTTTTTAATTGTAACCTTATAGTAGGCCTAATGTAAAAGGGCTCCCTATAGTTTAGAGCAGAGGTAGATTTTTTATTTTATGAGGTAGATTTATAGAAAATGTTAATTCTAATTGAATTTATTTAAAGAAAAAGCAATTTGTTCAGTAAAACATTGTTTAATTAAAATATATGTATATGTGTTTAGTATTTTTTCCTCCTGCTGTACCGAAACGATTCCGAACTGTGACGTCAAAACCAAGGTACGTACCGAACCGTCATGTTTGTGTACCGTTACACCGCTACTGAGAACCAAACAACACCGGTTCGTTCCCAAACTGTGCCACATTCCAAAACTTCTGCTGGCTTTGGACACTCATGGCCTGCGGCGGAGCATCTCACGGCCCTATTCTTTCACAGAACCCCCTCGGTCATGCGTTCCACTCCGTCGAGGACGGCGCGATCGGCCGGGGGCAGATGGAGGGTCTGGCACGGACCTCCAGCAGGTGGAGAGCTGGGTTCAGGAGCTTTGGCAGCGGCTCTGATTGGGGTAATCACACAGAGTGCCACGCAGAATATAAAACACCTCTCACTCTCAAACAGGACGCTTTACTGCTCACTAGGGATGTAACGATATCAAAATCTCACGATATGATAATATCTCGATATGGCACGATATTTATTGCACTATTTAAAAAAAAAAAAAGACAAAAAAAAAAAGACACATGAAGACTTGGAAAGAAATTAAAATTTTGTGAATTTTAAAGTTATATTATTTGATCTAATAATGCACTTTGAGCTCCAACCCATGTTCTTAATTAAGAACAATTCAGTGAATTGACTTGCACCCGAACTTTAAAGGGGACTCAACTCTCTTTTTATTTGTGATATACTGTCTCAGTCTAAATTGCATTAACACTAGTGTTTTAGGAAGCCAAACAAATTAGAATATTATAATAATAATAATACTCCGTGTACTGTGTTAGGCTAACTGAGACTTGTTATAGCACTTGCATAGGCTATCTTTGCTCTTTTGTTGATTTTGATTGCTTCCATTGTCCTCATTTGTAAGTCGCTTTGGATAACAGCGTCTACTAAATAACTAAATTTAAATGTAAATGTAATAGTAACAACAATGACAGTAATAGCACAATAACTGTGTAAACTAAATGAAAATGCATATTTAATACTAGGTATTTTATAAAAATACCTAGTATTAAATATTCTTTACACTACAGTATAGAGAAAATTACAATACTTTAATCATTTCTACACTTGAAAGAGATATTTTGAATTTGGACTGCATTTAAACCACTTGCTGTCAGCAATTCATGCTGCACTTTTAAGCTTTTATTTTGAAGGAAAACTCCAGCTTCAGTAAAAACAGGCTTACAAAAACATGTCTTACTACAAATCTAGTGAAATGCTGTTATGCTGAAACGCGCAGCGAAAACAGACTTGATGAAGGGATTAAGCTGTATTGTGCTTTTGGTTTTAGTTCATTTGACAGATACTGTGCCAAAGCATAATGGCCCAAAATACAACTTTAAAGACCTTTTATGTTAGAATAAGAAGTTTAAAAACTACGCTTTTTGCCCGGAAGACCTATCGTTTCATATCGTCATGTGACCATGATGATATCAAGACAGTTTTGCTATCGCGATATTGATAACACCGTTACATCCCTACTGCTCACACATTGCTCTTTCAGAGCTCAGCAGATTGAATGGAGATCTCAGTTATGTTTCATTGACGACTCAACTTTATTCCGCTTAAAAGACACATGAACTCAAACTCAGTTCATGTTCCTCGCCTTCTTGTGAAAGATACATCATGGACATTGCTTATAATTTGTCTTCATGATCAAAACGTAATAACTAACATCATCAATACTTCTTTTTTAACAATTAAACCTCACTTGATCTAGCAGAAACAATCGAGATCTTATTTGTGATCTGTCGATGATTTTGTAAATGTTTACAGTAAGATCCCATTATTTAATGCAATGACTAACAATATAATGAGAAATGTATTTACAGTATTTATTAATCTTTGTTAACATTGGTTATTATTATTATTCAATGTCCATTTAATTGTATTAAGTGATAAATCTGTTGATTTTAGTATGTTAGAATTAACAACATTAATAATGGTTTAGAAGTAGTTTGTTTATGCATGCTTATGATTTTTGTAATTCATTAATGTGAAGTTGACATTTTAAAATACAACATTAAATAATTTTGTAATATAATACTTTAAATAATAAATTTAAATAAACTTTTTACAAATAAATTTACAAACATTAAATCATTTAAATGTTTTAGGTTAATTTTCAAATAATTGCAACAAATCATATATATGTAAATGTAAAGTATCTCAGAAGTGAGTACACCCCTCACATTTTTGTAAATATTTTATTTTCATGTGACAACACTGAAGAAATGACACTTTGCTACAATGTAAAGTAGTGAGTGTACAGCTTGTATAACAGTGTAAATTTGCTGGCTGCTGGCCACAAAAGTGAGTACACCCCTAAGTGAAAATGTCCAAATTGGGCCCAATTAGCCATTTTCTCTCCCTGGTGTCATGCGACTCGTTAGTGTTACAAGGTCTCAGGTGTGAACTGGGAGCAGGTGTGTTAAATTTGGTGTTATCGCTCTTACTCTCTCATACTGGTCACTGGAAGTTCAACATGGCACCTCATGGCAAAGAACTCTCAGAGGATCTGAAAAAAAGAATTGTTGCTCTACATAAAGATGGCGTTGGCTATAAGAAGATTACCAAGACCCTGAAACTGAGCTTCAGCACGGTGGCCAAGACCATACAGCGGTTTAACAGGACAGGTTCCACTCAGAACAGGCCTTGCCATGGTCGACCAAAGAAGTTGAGTGCACGTGCTCAGCATCATATCCAGAGGTTGTGTTTGGGAAATAGACGTATGAGTGCTGCCAGCATTGTTGCAGAGGTTGAAGGGGTGGGGGGTCAGCCTGTCAGTGCTCAGACCATACGCCGCACACTGCATCAAATTGGTCTGCACGGCTGCCGTCCCAGAAGTAAGCCTCTTCGAAAGATCATGCACAAGAAAGCCCGCAAACAGTTTGCTGAAGACAAGCAGACTAAGGACATGGATTACTGAAACCATGTCCTGTGGTCCGATGAGACTAAGATAAACTTATTCAGTTCAGATGGTGTCAAGCGTGTGTGGAGGCAACCAGGTGAGGAGTACAAAGACAAGTGTGTCTTGCCTACAGTCAAGCATGGTGGTGGGAGTATCATGGTCTGGGGCTGCCTGAGTGCTGCCGGCACTGGGAGCTACAGTTCATTGAGGGAACCATGAATGCCAACATGTACTGTGACATACTGAAGCAGAGCATGATCCCCTCCCTTCGGAGACTGGGCCGCAGGGCAGTATTCCAAAATGATAACGACCCCAAACACACCTCCAAGACGACCACTGCCTTGCTAAAGAAGCTGAGGGTAAAGGTGATGCACTGGCCAAGCATGAGCATCTGTGGGGCATCCTCAAACGGAAGGTGGAGGAACGCAAGGTCTCTAACATCCACCAGCTCCGTGATGTCGTCATGGAGGAGTGGAAGAGGACTCCAGTGGCAACCTGTGAAGCTCTGGTGAACTCCATGCCCAAGAGGATTAAGGCAGTGCTGGAAAATAATGGTGGTCACACAAAATATTGACACTTTGGGCCCAATTTGGACATTTTCACTTAGGGGTGTACTCACTTTTGTGGCCAGCGGTTTAGACATTAATCGCTGTGTGTTGAGTTATTTTGAGGGGACAGCAAATTTACACTGTTATACAAGCTGTACACTCACTACTTTACATTGTAGCAAAGTGTAATTTCTTCAGTGTTGTCACATGAAAAGATATAATAAAATATTTACAAAAATGTGAGGGGTGTACTCACTTCTCTGAGATACTGTATGTGTATACATGTACATATATATAATTTGTTGCAATTAATTAAAAAATTAACATTTAAATGATTTAATGTTTGTAAATTTATTTTTAAAAAGTATTATAAAAATATTATAGGTCGCAATAGGTCTGTTAAATAATATTAACAGATACAAATTTTGATTTGTATAATAATAAATAAAACAGAATATTGCACCATGTTTTACAAGAAAATACTATTTTATTTAGGATTTTTAGGATCTATTTATTTAATTAATTTAATTTAATGTATTACATGCCATTTGTTTGGAAATTATTTTTGAAATTTACTAGCCATTTCTGAGAGAAAACATAAAACAAAACAAAAAAATTCTGTAAAAAAGTAAATCCTACACCAATTGTTTTTCAGTGTTGTGTTAAGTAGTTAACTAATATTAACAAATGGAAATTTTCTGTCCTTCTATTCTCATGTTTTGGCCTTGACTCGCATTGAAAGTTGGTCTCCTGTCAGCGCATCTCAAACGTCAGCCGCTTCACACACCTGAGACGTGACTTGTACGAGACATCTGGATTGTTGGGAAGCACACACGTGTGTGTGTGTGTGTGATAGTGTTGTATTTCTGTGTGTCATGTTGACAGGCGTTCAAAGGTGTAAATCTCTGTGTTCCCTGCGGAAACTAAACAACTCCATGAAATGTGTGGAGACACTCTTCAATAACAACATCTCAAGATCTTACAGCTGTCCTCAACTCCAGGAATCTTCCAGGATCAATCCAACCTGAGCTTCACTGAAAGCACGCTGATGATTACCACTCAACAAATGGAAATCACAATTCCAGTGATTTTTACACTTGCACTTTTAATACATACATTTTGAATATATACACTTATAATAATTTTTGAATATATACCTTTTATTTTAAATGTGCAGATAATAATTTTAAATAAAAAGCACACACATATATAACTGTAGCAAATTGTATTTTTTGTAATAAATTATTGAAAAAAATAATTTATTGTTAAAAATGATCAAATAAAGTAAAAAGTTATTTTATAGCTTTTTAAAATATTATAAATAACACTTTTTAAAAATAAGTTTTAATTATTAAAAACTAAATTGTAGTTATAAATAAGTTATTATTTAGTAAATTTACAATTATTTAGTTAAATGTAGTTAATATATATATATATATATATATATATATTTAAATCATAACAAATATTTCTATTTATTATTTTGAATGAAATCCATTAATATTTTTGGCTGTTTTACAATATCAATAGATAGAATCATGAAGGGCCTCAATACTTCCACCATAAATAATTTATAAAAATATCATTTTTTGTTGCATTCTAAATAAACTCATTTTCTGTGGTAATCGACAGCAGGCCGCAGATTCTGTGAGCAGGTTTGACCATTTAACCCGGAATAATGTTCAGGTCAAACCCGTCGTGAAACTGACCGCTATTCACCCGCTCATGTCCGACGCAAGCGCTTCTGACAGCAGCCGCTCGAGGGCCGCCGAGGATGCTGGGTAAATCTGAGAGTCACACGGGTCAGCGTCTCCAGGCGAATCGTTCGCGCGGCGCCTCGCGATCCTTCATACAGCCGCCCGCAGACGAGCCGTTAGCGCTTACAGCTAAAATCTGCTTCCAGAACAATCCATTACAGCTGACAAGTTAAATGTTCCATGCGACACCATATGGCATCAGAGCAGGATACTTCATACAGGAGCGAACCCGGAGAATGCATCACAATTAAGGTGTTTGGCTGCAGTCGGGATACTGTCTCCAATCCTGCATCACTTCCTCCAGCTTCTGTCTTCCCCTCATCCTCGCACACTTATCTGTGCGTTTGTTTGCTTAATTGATAGCCCTGCCTGATGTACAGCACAAAAAAAAAAATCCACATATGACACAGAACACACAGTATCCGCAAAAGCAGTTACTGTTGCTATGATAAAAACAACCACCAGCACAAAAAGACATTAAAATGATGGATTCTTCAACTTCTAACTTTGTTTCCTATACAAAAAATGAAACAGAATTGCAGCCAATCAGAACACATTCCATGTTCAATATACAGTTGTCTGGGCCAATGTGATTGCAGTGTGGGTGGAGCTACAGAGTGCGTAACGAGATAAATAGAAATCAAGCAAAATGTCCTGACATTTATCACTTGTTGCAACACTATTTGAAGGTGATATTGAAATAAAAAAAATGAATAAATAAAATAATTAGTAGGTATTTCAAAATTTTAGATTGTATAAATGAAAGAGTATAAATGAAATAAAATTGTTATATGCTTATTGTATAAAATGTATTCTATAAATTGAAGTATATAATATAATATATTATATTAGTTTTTCATTTTTTTCTGCACTGAAATAACATCACGAAAATAAATAAATAAATAAACATCCATCCATCCATCCATCTATCATAAATAATACAAAATATTTTCCTTTGCATGTTGTGTTTGAGTTTTAGTCTGCATGCGTTTCTCAATCCCAGCCTATTGCTTTCTGTCTTTGCCTGATGCCACTTGTACACATTTAATTAATTTCTCTAGAGTACTGTAATTCTATTATAACTCTGCAATAACTTCATTTTCTGACGGCGAGCAGCATATTTTTGCTTGTTGTAAGCCTGCCAGAGAGACAGTCCAATAAATAATTAAAATAATCTTTCTGTGCAGTAAACCCTGTAATATCTTCATCTGCTGCGTGTTTCTGTCTGTGTTTGACTGAATCACAATCATTTGATAAAGCTGTGAGATCTCAGGTCTGTCTGATATACTGCATGTCAGATTTCCAACAAAACATGTGAGATATTACAGCAAAAAGCATCAAAATAGACTATTTACTTCATTAAAAATATCTGTCTTGAGAATGATGTTAAAATAATATATTGAAATAATATAGTCTTTACCTTATATCACAATACAAAAATAACACAAATCTTAACATTACAATATCTAATCAAATTCAAATTCAAAATTCTAATTCTAATTTTTTTTGCTAAAGCTTTAGTAAGTTTTTTGTTGTGTCTTTTTCAAAGTATATGTAGATTTTATAGGTTTTTATATTTATAGTTTTTATTATTATTATTATCTTGGTTATTTTAGTACATTAAGTCACTAAAATTAAATAAAAATACTTTTTGTAATATTTTATTTTAGTTTACAATTATTCTATTTTAAGTGGTTTTAGCTTATTTCATTATTTATTTTACTATCATTTTAGTCTTTTAAAAGTTTGA
>NC_081175.1:28397241-28469741 GCF_012432095.1 Onychostoma macrolepis
AGGTCAAGATGAGAGCATTGCATTATGGGAAACGGTCTCGTGTATAGTGTGCTCTGGTAAGATCATTGCATATTGAAAATTCACATACATGCACAATTAGTATGATTAGTGTGCTATTCTGAATATGTCCGTTATTTACATATATAAAATGCAGGTGTAATATTTCACCTCTTGCCTCATCACATCCACTTAACCTGGTTAAGAAAAATCAAAGAAAAAAAAAGGAATTTGTTTCTTTCTCTCTGATGAAACTTGAAGTCAAACAGAGCCGGAGGACGAGATCGTCACGTCAGTCTGTCATATCCCACGGTCGAGATTAACACACTTCCCTCTCTCTCTCACAGAGAGCTTCCCCACCGGGATCTTTTCATTTATCGCTTATTGTTTCATGTTTTACTCGTTTATGCTGCTTTTCTGTGTTTTTAATGCACGGGATTAACAAAAATGTGACAAATTCAGGTCACGACCCTCCTGAAGGAAACGAACGCCATTGGTCTGTGTGTGTGTGTGTGTGCGTGTGCTGCTCATTTCTGCAGTATGCATGTGATTATTGTATACATGCAAAACTATGCTGTGCAGCATATGACAGTATCCCACAATGCAATGTGGGTTGCTCTCAACCTCCCATTTCTAGGGTGTAGAATATAGTAGAATGCTACATTGTTTCAAAATGTAAAATTCAGTAGAATGCTACATTGATTTAAACTGTACAAAACTACAACATAAAATAAAAATGAAAAATAAATAATATAAAAAAATTCTGATCTTAGATAAAGAGTTACATTATTCCAACATTTATAGACTCCAAATAAATAATTAAAATAATTGCATTTATTTGTGAGATAGTCATGCATCTGAATTAAACATGAAACATTGATGAAGTCATGTGACACGCAGTGCACAGTAATATTTTGAGAAGCTCCAAATGTGGGTTATGCAGCAGAATTCCTCTTTAAAGGTGGTTTTCCATCATTTCTTGTGCGTTAACTCAAGGACACACAACTGCACGACATTGTTGCATGTCTCCAGCAGCCGTCAAACACCCCAGCGACACACACACACACACACAGCATGCAGTGTAACGGAGCACAGCAGCGACGCGGCTCAGCGGATGGACGGACAGGTGCGTCTGCGGATTCCCAAATGCACGACGACATTCCCAGCAGCCCGTCTCCCGCTCTCTTTAAACACACATCAGGCCGGATGGGATCGGCGCGTTCGGCCCGTAAAGGGTTAAGCGTTCGGTGCCAGCATCTCATTTGCATATGGCGCTTTCAGTTTTTTCTCGCCCCCAAAAAGTTGGCAGCACTCCTCGTTTTCCATAATGCCAGCATTTGGGAATTGTGCGTGGAATGAAGCCGATCCAATCTCCTGCCTGCGACATGCATTTTCATTAATTACAGCCTTGTCAGCAAAAGCATTATCGAAGCTGAATATGAAAATGCTAATGAGCGCTCATTTACATATTTTTCTTTGTTGGAATGTCATTAATTATTACGTTTTATGATGATGAATGCAGCTGTCGATGTTCTCCGAAGCATAATTAGCTATCAGAATGCACAGATATGATCAGCGAGCGCAAGTCCGAAACTTTTTCTGTACAACGCAAGAGTTTTTGCGTTCGATCCCGGAACACTTGACGTTGGATGACACGAGAGCCTTGCGAAAAATAACCCGCAAAAAAAAAAAAAAAAAACGCAGCTTAATTAATGCAGTCCTTAATTACTACAGCATGATGTCAGCGACTTTAATTAAGAATTGGCTTGGTTACAGAAACTCCTGGCTGTAATAAAAGTCATTATGGAGCCGAGCTCCAAAACCCTTCAGTGAGATGTGCGCTGCTCATTAACACACACACACACACACACGCACGCAGACCGTCGCTCGCAACGCAAGCAGCAACTTGTCTCCAAGGATACGGTTTAAAATCGCATCCTACTTTTCATTTTGTTTGCACTTTTTTAATAACAAGCCAACCTCTCCGCTGCATCTTTCTTTTCCGGTCGGGAAAACGACAGAATCCAGTTCATGAGGCTCAGCCGCTGGGATCAGTGTTTATCAGTAAAAAAGAAAAACAAGGCGCGGCAGATGGGGCTATTACACATGACCAAACCGATCCATCAGGACTGAAGGGCCCAGGTGCAGCCCAGCCGCGCAACAACGCGTCATTTCACAGTCTGTCACACACACACTCACACACTCACACACACACACACACGCACACACACACGGTCCTACATGAGCGACCCGGCCCTGCTCCCGCGAGGGCTCATCTGCACGATACGCACACACACGCACATGCACGTTCGCGCACACACACACACACACACATACACATGCACGCTTGCGCGCACACACACACACACACACGCGCATGGTCCTACATGAACGGCCTGGCCCTGCTCCCGCGAGGGCTCATCTGTAGTTCTTGCCTGACTGAGCTTGACCTGATGTCTTTATCAAACACACACACACTTAGACACATACATACACACACTACGGTAATCATTCATGCTACCATTACTTTACCATGGTACGGTTTGTGCAAGCAACAGATTGTGGATGAGAACAAAAAAGGTGAATTCTAAAATAAATTTGGACTGTAATAAAAAAAATATATAGCCTATATTAAATGAATTAATCTGAGCAGTCAGGATAGCTAATGAATTTTATTTTATTTTTTTAATGTTTAGAAATTAAACAATATATAAAACTCTGGATTTTAAAAGAAATTTGGACTGTAGCAAAAATTTAATTGAAATGAAATAATATGAGCAGCCAGGATTTTTACTAAAAATATTTCTTTAAAACATTTAAATTAGTTAAAAAAACAACAACTGCGAATTAAAAAAATGGACTATAAAGGTTTTTAATTAAATTAACTAAAATGTGATCAGCCAATATATCTAATAAAATCTAATTAAAAAAATATTTAAATTAAATCAAATGAAATATAAACACCGCCAGCCCTCACTGTGAAATAATTAACATCATAATATTAATAATCATTTGTTTTACTCTAGTCTCTGATTAACTGGTTAATAACTGGTCAGAGTTTAGGGGCGTGTCCTAAAGCTGTGGACCAATCAGTCGCTCTCTCTCTTTCTCTGGAATATCATCATTCCTCAAGAATTCCTGTTTCTCCGCCTGCATTCCAGACGCCAGACCTCCAAAAAACCCCCGGCATTTACGGTCCTTCAGACAAAACACAACCGCATCTGGAAAACAAAATGCCACTAATGCACTCTGAAGAGCGATTTTACACCAATTCCTGCAGCTTAGATTTCTAATACCATAAAAAAACACAGCCCTTTTGGAAGTTTACCATGATGTGACTATATATATATAACTTTGAATTTTGGAATATGAAATTTGGACTATAAAAAAAATTATCTTATCAACCAGTATATCTAATAAAATATTTAAAAAAATAATAATTAAATGAAGTCAAATGAAATATAAACACTCGCAGCACTCATTTTAAGATAATTAACATAATTATATAAATAATAATATTCTGTCTTTGATTTGATTCTATCTTTAATGATTTAATCCCATCACACTGGGATTAATTTGATGAACTTGGATTTGCCCATTATTATTATTATTATTATTATTATTATTATGCATTTAATTGCTTTCACAGTTGTTGTAGTTGTTTGTAATTGGTCAAAATGAAGCATTCTGTAATTTAAAAATGGATGAATGAATGAATTATAATTAATAAATAATCAATAAATTAGAATTAAATTATTAATGAATAATTTATTTAATTAAATATATATACATATAGTTATAAATATTACACATTTTAAGCCATTTGAGAGGGGGAGAGAGAGAGAGAGACAGAGAAAATAATTATTTCAAGAAAAAATAATACTATTAAACAAATGTCAAAAAAGCTAAAAAAAATAAAGTAGATAAATAACTTTTGGTCCTAATGGTTAGCATGGTAAATGTTGACGAGGGATGAGCTGAGCTGTGTTTGTGGCGTCTGTTATGAACGGATCTCTTTAGATTTGAGCGTATGGTCAATTTACACCTGAACGTCTCTGTAGAATCGTGACGGATCCACCGATGAAGCTCAGCGCCGCAGTCGATCGCCGGGTGGAGGGATAGGATGTGTTAATGAGATCAGAGGAGCAGGAGGAGGTGAGAGGACCCCCGAACCATCACTGACCATCTGTGTGTGTGCGTGTGTGTAAGAGAGAGAGAACCCAACACACTAACGACACACACCTGCCTCGGTGAAACACATTACCTGCGTCTATATGTATGTTTGATTGTATTATATTATTAATATAATTATATTACAATCATGTTATTAATTTATTTATGAAATAAATTGACTAATAATTAATAATAATTTTGACAAATTAAATATATTACAATATGATAATATAATACATTCTTTAAAAAAAATATATATATAATTTTCACAATAATTTTATTTTACATTTTGTAAAAATAAATAATAACAATAAGAACCTCTACATGTGTTTAAGCTCTAAAACATAATATTAGATCCTGATATTAATTAATTTACCAAATACATAAATAATACTTTATAATAATATTAGTAAAATATGCCATAATATAACTATACATTTTTGTATTAGTCTATTACTAGTTATTGTAAAAATGTTGATTGAATAATCTTTACATGTTTTAAAGCTCTAAAACGTATCATTATATTAAAATCCTGATATTAATTTATTCATAATAGATTAATACTTTAACACAAACAAACTAAATATAATATAATACTAACATTTATTTAGAAAAACTATTTATATTTTGACAAAAACCTACAAAAATATACTCAATACATCATTTTAATAGCTTTTACATATGTTTGTTCTCTAAAATGTAATATTTTTATAGTTAAATCCTGATATTAATGTATTTATAAAATACATGAATAATAATTTATAATAATAAATGAAACATAACATATAATAACAAATTAAATATAATTTGATAATACTTAAAATACATGATTTCATTCATATATATGATTGTTATTATAAATTACTATATAATTTATAAACTACAACTAATGTTGCTCAGAAAGCGAAACACATGCAGTCACTATCATCGTTTTTTTTTTCTTTTTCATACTCCACATCATTTCAAAAAAAGTCCTCTAATAAATTATGAGCAATCACAGAGGTCAGCACTTTTCAAACAAACTTCTCTATATGCATAAAATACTGCAGGCCGACAGGAAAAAATGCTTGCTGAATAAACAGCAATAAAGTATTTGTGTCGGAAAACTGCTTGCAGGAGACAACAAGAATCCGGCGCTTCTTAACTGGGCCTCGCAGAGACCAAACCTGCTTACAGTCTGGAACTTTTGTGTGCTTCATTTAGCAGGTACATGACAGGAGGAGAACAGCACTGGTGTGGACTGCACCTGCTCACACACACACACACACACACACACACACTCACGCCACCCGGCCCTCCAACGCCAACAAACATCCTAAAAGTGAGTCGCTATTCCGCTGTGATTAGTCCTTATTAAACACCTCGCTGTTATTACAGACTTCAGCCAATGTTTTGATTACGTCCATTAACACACTCACACACACACACTCGTTCTGCTCTGTGCTCAGCATGTATGGTGACTCACAGGTCATTTTCTAATGAATGGCTTTGTGTTTGCAGGAGAGACTTCACATCACACACAGGTAAAGCTCACACAACGTCACCGGACGCAGAAGATTCAATAAGGATCAAATACACGAGGGTTTGTGAAAGTGAAGATCTATTATGTGCCCAAAAAACAGAGAAAATTAAGCTCTGCTGTAATGAGAATCGGTTAAAACTGAAAGTTTCCAGCTGAAATGTACTGTGGGTTGTTTATAAAGGGCTTTTCAGTTTATGAGTGAAAGAAGACCTGTGATAAACATTATTTGCTACTTGCATTAGTATAAAGACAATTTCATTTTCTCTGTCATATTCTACCTCTCACTATCCTACAGACGGCCTTTCTAAATAAATAATAAATACATCCATTTTTACACAATACATACAATAAAATAAATACATAAAAAACAGAATAAATTACAGTTTTTTCAACTGCTTAAACACAAAATATTTCCTTGTCACACAATTTCTGAAAGCTGACAGCACACACCAAATCTGCAAAACCATACACTAATTCTCAGCCTTTGCAAAACACACAAAAATCTAACAGGAATTAATATTATGGCAAAGGTGTTTGATATTTTGAATGCAGTGCTTCATTCTGTGTGTGCAATTCTTGGATTTGTGTGTAAAGTTTTGAAAAAAAGAGGCAAAGTTTTGAAAATGTGTGTAAGCAGTCGAAAAAAAAAAAAAAAAAAACGGTAGGAGCCCTAATATAAGTTTAAATAAATATTTAAAAATAAAATCAATCAATCAATTTCTACATACTATAAAATAAATACATACATTATTTTTACAATTACTTAATAAATTAAGAAAAAAAGATCTAATTAAATACATGATGTGCCGAAAAATTAATCTATGAAAAAGTGATCGTATGAAATTTTATTATATTTTAATATGATTTTTAATATGAACTTCTTGCTGACAAACAGGGTAAAACCTTTCATTTGAATTAAAGCTATATTAAACATTTATTGTTTTTATGCTTAAAAAAAAAACACATTTTCATCTTTGACCCATATATAAAATAAGCAACTTACATTTTAAAAAACGTTTTACGTTTGAGGTCTGGCTGCATGTAAATTAAGTTGTAATAATAAAAAACAACAACAACAACAACCAAGTATCTTCTATTAATGTTCACCAAAGACATTTTTTTTTCTGTACTTTTGTTCTCTAAATGCAAAATTCTCCCTTGATTTCACACTGGAGATCCTGAGACGAATTTCAGACACAGGAAGTGATGTCACCGTCTGCTCAGAGCACCACAGGAAGGAAATGTGAAAGGACAAAGCCCCGACCTCAGAGAGCCACGAACAAACAACCGTCCGAGAGTCAGAAACTAACGCGCAACACACATATTTCAGAGAAAAGCTGTGCATCATTATGCAATTTCTGCCAGATCTAATTTAATTCTCTTAATAATTAGTGATTTTGTGGCTCTTAGTTCACGTCTATTAGTTGTGAGCTTGTTTGTGTTTGTGTCGAATGCCCCTCCCACTGACTAGCAACAGATTCAATCATGATTCACAGCTGTGATGCAAAATAAATTTGATTGGCTATTTTAAAAATTAAATCCACCCTAACTTCCTGTTTCAACAGGAAGTACATCAACACAGGAAACAAACCACGCAGACCGAGCCATTTTCATGGGGTATTTTTAAGAAGATCCCTAATATGATACAGTAAAATAACTTCACAATGTTCAAAAGAAAAAACAATATATCTTCTTATATTATATACTAATAAGTTCTTGCCTTAAAGTCTATGTTTATGACAGAGAATGTGAGCGATAGAGAGAGAGAGAGAGAGGCAAACATCCTCATATTACAGTTTTCATGCTTTAAGTCAGGCTTAATTAGTCTGAGGCCGATTATCTGAATCACTGACCATTTGCTCACTGGATGAGACAGAGACGGCCAGCGGCACAGCACAGCATTATGGGTAAATGAGCATCAGCACTGCACACACACACACTCTCAGAGATGTGTGACAGAAACACACAAACCAGCACAAACTTTCCAGATGTTTCTGATCACTGAATCTGGAGTCCAGCAGAACTGATTCAATCTGACTCCCTAACGAATCATTCAGATGAATCTGTGAACCGGTTCAACTGAATCGTCAAAAGAACAATTCGCTCACAATGAAAGTCGATGAAACATCATGAAGCCAAACAATCACGTGTCCCATCATGCTCAGCTCCAGCTCTTACCTGCTAATCTGGAGTTGGTGTACGGCGGAGAGATGCTGTCATGTGACCCCATGTCTTGACTGGCCATGTGACCGTACTGAGAGCCGTCGGCGTAATTCTGCAGGGGTCAAAGGTTAAAGGTCAAATATATATATACATATAAATTAATGAGAATACCCTAGTGAAAAATAAATATACTAAAATGTATTTGAAATACATGTATTGCATGCTTAGTAAGCTATAAATACATTTATATATTTATGTACTTAATAAAAATACTCAGTACGTTTAGTATACTTATCTGGTATACTTAAAGTCTGCTAAATTGGAACAACTAATTTTGTACTTAATGCACTTTAATAGTGCAGAAGTAGTGCTGAAGTCCAACTAAAGACATGCTGAAGTATAGTTGAATGTGCTAAAGTGGAACTTCAGGTACACTTGAAATATCTTGCATTTAAAGACATATTTTAAGAGATATTATTCAGAGATCATACAATCCTCATCAATAGTAACATTAAAACACATTTTAGGCTTAATAAGAAGAAATATGCATTGTGCACAAGTGATACACCAATCAAGTTTAATCATAATTTTTCATCAGTAAGTCTCGAGCGATATGGCAGTAAATATGTTAACAGATTTGAACTATATGCTTAGTAAGAAATAAATGTATTACTTTATTTACTAGGGTACATAAATGATAAATATTATTATATTATATTATATTATATTATATTATATTATATTATATTATATTATATTATATTATATTATATTATATTATATTATATTATATTATATTATATTATATTATAAAAGACAATTTCTTAAAGTGACAAATATATAATATAAATTAATGATAATACACAAATGATAAGTATTATATTATATTAAATTAGATTACAATATATTATATATTAAGCCTATACATGGTTTAAAAGATTATATACTTAATTAAAATTTCACAATAAACATATAAATGATGAAATAAACAATAATACATATATTATATAATATTATATAATATTATTTTATACTTTACTATATTATATTATATTATATTATATTATATTATATTATAGCTAAAAAAACAAACACAAAAACCATATTGATGTGTTTAATGGCAAAATCCATAAAGAGTGAAACTCCATTTATTTTAAAAAGAATATATATATATATATATATATATATATATATATATATATATGTATGCATGTATATCTTTAATATACAGACATATACTGTACATGGTTCAGTAAGGTAAATTTCATGAATTGAAATGAAAATAAAAAGATAGACAATGTAATGAGATATATAAAAATGATTAAATAAATTAGAATTAGTGGTGGGCCGTTATCGGCGTTAACGTGCTGCGTTAACGTGAGACTCTTATCGGGCGATAAAAAAAATATCGCCGTTAATCTATTCTCAAAGTTGGGCTGGGAGCTGGGTCTATACTACGCAAGCTATGATGACTTTCACCTTGATATTTTAGCGCGGATGTATAGCTAGCCGAATTGCACTGTAGGGGGCGAGAAAGAGTCTTCGAACCTGTGTGTATGTCTAATTACCACATCAAACGTGACGTGCTAACATGGATGCAGCTATGAAGCCGCCGGGTTTGCTTCATTGCTTCAATTCCAAGATTACAGGGAGATTAATCTAGATTAAAAAAATTAATCTATGCCCACCACTAATTAGAATATATACATTATAAATAATATAAATGAATAAATAAATAATAAATATTGAGGTGCGTAATGGCACAAACAATAAAGAGAAACTACATGCATTTTAAAAAGGCCATTTTAACAGTTAATGTTCAGTATTGGTCTTATTTTGCAAAACCCAAAAACTTCTTCCACCACTGAAATGACTTCGGTTTCCACCTGACATCACAAATATAAAATGATTAGTCCTTCTTTCTGTCCAACCACCTGCCTTAGTATGTGAAGTTTAGATTATAATCCAATCAGATCGCGCTGGATAAATCCTGTCCGGCCTCACTGTTTTCCCCACTGAATATTCAAATTCACTCAGAAGTAATGAATAAACCTGGCATAAATTAAAGGAGTTCACAGGCCACACTCTCAAGAATTAATGTCAGTCTCATGTTTGGCTTTCAAGGTAAATTACTGTTACTGTCACGACACCTGCAGCCCCCGACTGTCACTCAGGTGTGAACGTGGGTCACCGGGAATAAAGCGCTCCGGAAAGTTCATTCACAAAGACAGTGTTTTACATAAGGCTGAAGCTGTGAATTCATTTGCATTCGGCGGACGCGTGGAGCAGAAAGTGCTCCGTAAGCACGTCCTTGATTCACCTCTGCAGACCTGATCGCTGATTCTGCTGACGGCAGACGCTTCCCATCGCAAGACCCTATCAGAGCAACCTTTGACCTCTCAGACATCGCCGTCAAATAATGTCAAAATAGCGTGCAGAAGTGCAACATGTAGATGCAACAGATGCAAATCACAGATGCAAAGGCTACACAGATAAAACAATCCCACAATGCACTGCAGCTAGTTCAAAATGCAAAAAAAAGTTCATCCAAGGTGGAGGATGAGAAACATTGTAAGCATTAAAATGCTTACATTTCATTTGTGACTGAATAATGTCAATTAAAAAACTACATTAAAACTATTTTTCCCAATATTTGTGCACGATATGCATGTATTTTTATTTAATTAGAGTTCATGCATTATTAGTTCAGCAACACATTAACATCAACCTCTACTGCAGCAATGGTGTTTATACTGTATTCTATATCATATCTAAAATAGAATATATATATGAAGAGTTTATTTGCAAAAACAGATAACTCTCAGATAACATAATTTTCAAAAATCATGTTTTTATTATATTATCATTTTCATTGTTTTAATTGTGTTTTATTGTGTTAGTTAGCTGTTTTTAAGTTATTTTTTAACCTAGTCAAAATAACCCAACTGCAGTTTGATTGAGATTAATTGGAATGCACAATGAATAAACATGAATTTTGAGAATTGTTAAAAACGGAGTTATCTGTTTTTGCAAATGAACTAAAAATATAAATATCAAATTTAAATAACAGTTAATTTATATTTATAATCATTCATTTAGCTTTTATCTAAAGCAACATATAAATGAGGAATACAAGTGATAAATATGTAACAAATAGAAATAGAAATAAATATATAAATGCTAAAAAGAATAATCTTACATGAATGATAAATACTACATTATATCTAAAATAGAAAAACATACTGATGTTTACAAACAATAAATGAAGTGAAACTCAAGAAAAAGAAAAAATATATAAATCAGAATATACATATGCACTGAAATGACAATAAATTTAATTTATTAATTTAACTTTCATCCAAAGTGACATGTAAATGAGAAATATAACAAGTGATAAATATATAATACTTAGAAATAAATATATACATGATAAATAAATGTTATTTAATATAATATAATATAACATAATATAATATAATATTAACCCAATAAATTTGCATATATTAATTTAGCTTTCATCTAAAGCGACATCTAAATGAGGAATGCAATTGATAAATATATAATAGATATAAATACATATATAAATGATGAAATAAATAATAATACATAAATTATAAATATATAATATAATATAATAATATGCACGTATTTTTAAACTAATTAGAGTTAATGCGTCATTAGCTCAGAAACATGTTAATGTCAACCTCTATTGACATCAATTTAGTCAAATTAGTCTGATCAGCTCATTTTAAATTAGGATGTTGCCTATGTTGCCTACAGCAAGACGGCTCAACTAGGGTTTGAACCCGAACACTGAAACCAAAAGCGTTTATAAATGTGTAAAAACTCACCTTAGTTGCACGAACTCCATTTCCCCAAGACGAACTCGCTCTGTCTTCCAGATCTACAGAGAGAAGAACAGAAATCACAATCACAAACTCATTTCAGTCATCTATTTATTCATAAATCCTGCACTGAAATGAAAAAGCGAGTGTCCTAATTAAATAAAAACAGCTACCATTCATTGTCTTCATGTCACACCGTTCATATTTCCCACAATCCTGCAGTAATGAAGGTCGTGCGTGACATAAATGTGATGTTTACATTCACACAGGTCTAATTCTAATGACGGAGAGACAATACAACATTATGCACTTTATAATGGCCGTAATTAACGACGCACATGCGGCTTCTGTCTTTACATTGTCTCAGGCTCTTTCTTCCTAAACGCTTTATTGAATCGCCCACCGCGAAAAAAAAAAAAAACCTTCCACAAATCCTCTCCCACTCACAATGAGAGCTCAATCAAAACACGCTCAGAAAACTTCACTTCAAAGTGGCCCTCGTGACGCCGGCGCATGAAAGACGCGCTCTTTGTAGAGACGCTCATTTATCGCAAAGTCAACAGCTGATAAAAGGAGCCTCCATTCGTGCAGGCCTTCGTGCCTTAAAGAGAAACAAACCACTTTAAAATAAGCGCCGATGAGATGGGTAAAGCAGCAGATCTGTCATCGAGGACTGACGGCCAACACAAAGACTAAAAAGCATCCGAATGCAGGTAAGAATCGGCTCGTTAATGACATTCAGACAGCAGGTGAGAGGAACGTTTCCTGATCATCACAAACAGGTTTGTGAACACTGATGGTTGTACACAGTCTTAGACTTTTGTTATGTTTAATGTACTTGTTACTTTACATTCTTTATATATTTTTTAATTGCATTTTAAAAGCCTAACCAGGGACCAGGGCTGCAAATTGGCCACTGGCTAGAAGCCTGCATTGTCCCTGTTAAATAAACAACTAAATAAATAAATAAATGAAAGCATGTCCAGGTCACATTTCAATCCAAAACTAAATAAATAGCTTAATAAATAAATTGCTAAATAAATAAATAATAAAAATAAGAACACTTAAGATTTATTTCCTTTTGACAATATTGTCATGTCAATTAACACAACTCCTCATTCTCATCAAGTTTTACTGAGGTTTGTTTTTCTAATTCCTATTATTATTTAGTAAAATTTAGTAGTTTTATTTTGGATGCGATTAATCACGATTAATCATTGCCCAGCAATAAATTACTATACTATACTAATATATATATTACTCAAAAATATATTTATTTATCTGAGTGAATTAGACATAAATTGGCATAAATTTATCTATTTTATCAATTTAATTTTATATATTCCTTAGAAAAATATGATTATTATTATTATTATTATCATCTATATCTGATTGAATTATTATTGAGTACATATTATTTCTTTAATTTATTCTAATTTTAGAAATTCATTAATAAATTATAATAGGAATTAGAAAAACAAACCTCATGAGAATGGGGAATGAAATGTTTAATTGTCATGAAAATAATGTCAAAATGAAATAAATCTTAATGGTTCTTAAAATAAGCTTTATTTCTTTATTTTAACAGCTATACACACAAAGCGCGTTAAGTGAATTCTTCCTTATTTTATGCTGATTTAAAAATGACGTTTACTTATCTTTTTATTATATATAGCATTACAATGAGAATTCTGTGGTAAAATTTCTAAATGCACAAATAATCTGTTATAATAACAGGTAATTTAGTTTTATTCATTCATTTAGTTGATTTTGTGGTGAATTATGAGCGGCACATGTTGCCGTCCGCTCCCGTGACATTCAGCTCTACAGGAAGACACATCTGACATCACTTCCTGTCATGGTCACTGGATCTAAGGGTTTCTAGAAGGGTTTCTCTCTAAAGCCAGTTCAGGTGAGACATAATGAATTTATTTGAGCAGTCACACACACACACACACACACACACACACACACACACACACACATCCATTATTTATCAGACTCTCTGTAACTCTCTCTGTAATTTATTACTCTGAATCTCCCTCCTTATCAGCTACTGCCCACACATTCACATACACACACACACACACACGCACACACACCTTTCACCTCTCAAACCTCTCCTGGCACCTGGGGTCTCGCTGCCTAAAGCCAGAACAGACCAATAGACCCATATAACACACACACACACACACACACACACAGAGAGAGGGAGAGAGAGAAATTGCAGCTCCATCTTGGTGAAGACGGATGGATTGAGGGAGGAGTGATGAAAAAGAGAAATATGAAAAGATCTACGTGTGTGTGTGTGTGTGTGTGCGCACGTGTTTGAACTGACTTGTATTTAAACCAAACTTGGGCACATTAACGTGAGGTAAAGCCACTAAATCCCTAGCAAATTCACAAATGAGACCTCATTAATATCTTAAATGTTTCTCCTAAACAGCAATGAAACCAAATAGAGACTCGTGCCAAATTCTCATTCTTCTATTGAGAAATGCACTCTAGTAATTTAACATGTCTCTAAACACACTGTAAAATAAAAAAAAACACCATTTCAGTCTTTCAACTTCAAAATTTCTTTTTTAATTCAATGCGTTTCATGGCGTAATTAATTGTGAAATTTACTAGCAATATTATGAGTGAAAATCGTTTCTGCACCATTTTTTTGTAACGTACAGAGTTTTAGATGAGATCTCAATGGTGTCTCCAACTGTCCTCAGTTTTGCCAAGATCGCAAAGTCTGCGATCAGGAGTCTGAGATCTCAAACATTTCTATTTTTATAGCTTTAAACGTTTACTGGATGACAACTACTCACTCATCTGTTTTTATTTTACCTAAAGAATTTAAAGCGAAACACGAGATAAAGTTGATAGTCCAATAAAACACAACTGAGAACTGTAAGAGAAACCGCTGAGCAGTAGCATGTCTTCTAGGCAATTTCAGTTTAACGTGCCTCATTAGCATGACAGATAACCAAGCTTAACTGGTTTAGATTACAGTGAAAACAAAGCACAGTGAGTCCAAAACCACTCAGCACCAGCTTTCACCAGACCACCAAAACCAGGATTTCAGTGCTGTGAGACGCCATACTTAAAACCTGGTTCCGCTCAGTAAATTGTGAAATATTATTACAATTTAAAATAACTGATTTCTATGTGAATATCTGTTAAACTGTCATTTATTTCTGTGATGCGCAGCTGTATTTTCAGCATCATTACTCCAGTCTATATTGTAACATTACAGATGTATTTACTATCAATTTTAATCAATCTTTTCTGAATAAAATATTAATGTATTTGAATGTATATATGACTTTTTTTGTTCTGAAATAGTCAATAATTTATAACTGAACATAACGTTACACAGGAGTTGATGATATGATCTTCTTTTGAAGTAAAGAAAACACAGCAGTGTTTGTTCTAAAAGACGTATCAAACAGAACTAAACTAATCAGTAAAATAACTACTCCTAACAAACTAGTCTAGCCACTAACCCTGGCCTTGTAATAAATTAATCAATTATTTAAACTCCCTCTGACAAATCAGAGTAAATATTGACATCACAGCGGCCTCATGTTCGGGACATGGCAGAATATTGTTTTATTAGAAATATTTACTTGAAGCTTAAATATTGTTTCATATCTAATATTGTTTGAAGAGTGTGTGTGTGTGTGTGTGTGTCCGGCCTCTCGTCAGAGTCTAATGAAGTTACAGTGACAGATGAGTGTGTGTGTGTCTTTCACAGATGAAATTAAAGCTCCTGACACAAAACAGACTCATATTAATAGTGTTACGTGTGCAGTGAGACACAAACAGAAGCCTGTCTCTCTCTCTCTCTCTCATGCCTCCTTTCATCTGTCACTCTCTCTGGCCTTCAACTCCAGCAGAAGAGACGGAAAACAGAGGAAAAGAGACCAGATGAGAGAATAAAACATTTAGAAATATTAGAAAGCATTGTACTTTAAAATAAAATGTAAATATTATTTAGCGTCTGTTATTGCATTTGTGTTAGTCGGTCTTGTTACCTGCAGCACACACACACACACACACACACACAGTGACGGTGGGTCATTAACCCAGACCTCCGCTGTCAGCTGGACTCCAACATGTCAGTCTATCGGACGACCCATAACCCCCTGCTCTGATCCAGGACCAGCACAGCCCTCATGAGCTTAATGACAGAGCTGTCACACACACACACACACACACACACTGAAGTCCATTCACACAGTGTCTGCTGAAGACACAATGCAATCTATATGTTCTGCAATATCAGACAGAAACACTCAGTAGAATGATAGACAGAACAATAGAATGATACACAAAACTATTAGAGCAACAGAAAGAACACTAGAACAACAGACAGAATGATAGAATGATAAACATAGATAGACAGATAAACAGACGGACAGACAAACAGACAGACAGATAGATAGATAGATAGATAGATAGATAGATAGATAGATAGATAGAATGATGGATGGATGGATGGACAAAAATGATGGATGGATGGATGGATGGATGGATGGATGGATGGATGGGTGAATGGATGGATGGATGGACAGAATTATGGACAGAGGATGGACAGAGGTACTCCATGTTCATTTTACAGCTCTAGACTCGTACTGGATAATAACTGGTGACTCGTTTGATTTTAGAAAATCCTAAATTAAAGTTCCTTAAATCAAACATAAATAAGAACTCAATTAATGAAAGAGTAACATGACAAAAATACATTCATCCTCAAGGCTTTATACAGCAGCGGCTCATGTGTTCATCACCGTCACAGTCCACGCTTTAACCCCGGTAAAACTCCAGTAACACACGTCTGAGGTGTGTGTGGATTTAAAGTGGATTTAAAAAAACTCCTGATGGTTATTAGCAGGTGTGCTTCACACTTTCTCTCTCTCTCTCTCTCTCTCTCTGGGAATATGACATTATTCCCAGTGCTTCCTCCACTAAAGCCGGATTCCAGCGTTCCCAAACGCACCTCCCCCAAACCAGCTCACATCTGGAGAGACGCACACCAGGAGAAGAATGAGATGAGAAGGTACACACATCTGCACAGAGACACACTTATATTTCCAAGCATCCGATCACAGCAGCACTACAAAGTCATTTTGAGCAGTATCCTTAAAGAAAATAAAGGTGAGGCAAAGCCTTAGGAACATTCTTTCAAACAATGTAAGTGCATTGCAAGTCTCTCATTACAAAATGGTGATGGACAGAACGATGGAAGGGTGGATGGATAGATGGATGGATGGACAGAATGATGGTTGGATGGGTGGATAAATGGATGGATGAAAGGATGGATGGATGGATGGATGGATGGACAGAATGATAGTTGGATGGGTGGATAGATGGATGAATGAAAGGATGGATGGATGGATGGATGGACAGAATGATAGTTGGATGGATGGATAGATGGATGGATGAAAGGATGCATGGATGGATGGACGGATGTAAAGATGGATGTAGAGAATGAGGAATGGATAGATGGATGGATGAAAGGATGATGGATGGATGGATGAAAAGATTGATAGAATGATGGATGGATGGATGTAGAGAATGATGGATGGATAGATGGATGGATGAAAGGATTGATAGAACGATGGATGGATGGATGGATGGATAAATGTAAAGATGGATTGATAGAACGATGGATGGATGAATGTAAAGATGGATGTAGAGAATGATGGATGGATAGATGGATGGATGAATGTGAAGATGGATGTAGAGAATGATGGATGGATAGATGGATGGATGAATTAAATGATAGGTGGTAGGGGTGTGCGATATATATTGTCTGCGATAATATCGTAATTGTTGTTTTAACGATGTGCGATTTGACATTATTGAGTATTTTGCAACAACTATTCAAAACACACCCTCAGGGTGCACGCATACATTATGTGAAATGAATCTAGACAAGTGTGTGTATGCATTTAGAGTGCGTTCTTTCACTGCATGATTCAGTCTATTAAAATGCATTTAGAATGATCACAAATTCAAGACATGGGGGCAGAAAATTTATATATTTTTACCACTTCATATAGTTAATCAATTTAACACAAAGAGTGCAGTTTTCCCCCAAAAATTACCATGACAAATATGTGATATTTATATATATATATTTTTTTACAACAGTTCAATAAACAAAAAGTTCGTTTTAGACACCACATTTCCTGATTTTGCACTATTTCGACAACAAAAATAATTCCAAACACAGCCACAGCACTATTTATTTTTTTTGTCTCTGAGCAACATGACAGTGTTTAGTTCCTGAATAAAGCAACAGTTTAAATGATTTGGTTCAGTCGTAATGACTCACTTATTAACAGTGACTTGCTGCCACCTACTGGCGGTTTTAATTTCACATTTAAAGTATCTTTTATTATTTAAATCATTTCAAATATCAGTATTCAACGTATTATGTTTAATATATCAAAACATTATTTATGCATTTGTAACTGCAGTTTAAATGCATTCATGTCTTGTATCAGAGTCCTGCACGCGGGCGGGTACCCGACGGGTGAACCGCAAAAATTGACGTAACGGGTGGAATAATATTGACGTGTCGGGTGTGGTGCGGGTCGGACTGGTGACAGGCACGGGTGGGTTGCGCGTACAATTATAACCAAGACTATTTCGACTTAATCCAGTACACGCTGATAGGCAGCTCCTTTCAAATTGTCCCGTGCTTGTGTTCGCGCGCTCTGTCTGAAGCACTGAGCACTGTAGCATTGCAAACACTGAGCACTGTAGCCAATCGACAGCTGTATTGACATTGATTGACAACTGTAGGTCTAGTGATTATATTAAAGGGAGCGCTCTTTGCTCGCTTTTCTGTAGTTAATCTATTCACAGTTTGAATAAAAGCTTTAGTCCGCAATAGTTTTATATTGTTTACACGTTGAATGGTGCTTTCTCTCTCTCTGTTAACTTGTTGGGCTGCGTGTGTTAAATGTTATTATTAAATTTATTATTATTTATTATTAAAATATTAATGCATTAACTCAGAATGACTTGTTAATTGCTTGTTACATTAAAAATAAAATAAAGGTGTTTTGTCTGCCTTATGTAGATTTAATGCGGTTGCAGTTCGGGTCGCGGTTTTTATGTCAAACGGGTCGGGTCGGGTTCGGAATTAAATTAGTGTTGCTGTCGGATAACGGGTCGGGTATTCGGTTAACTACTGCGGGTGCGGGGCGGGTGCGGGTTTATCAAACAGGACCCGTGCAGGACTCTGTCTTGTATTAAACAGTGTGGAAAAACATCTAAATGCCACTTCAGACGCAGCTTCTGTGTTTCCTCTGCATTGCGAAGATGAATTTAGTTGATACTGATTTAATTTGCTTGGTAACAACCCAAATGTCTCATTATTCTAATTAACTGATTAAATGTAAGAATTTGACTCGAAAGATGATGGACACTTTTAGAGAAGAATATCAAAAACTTTAGGAGTCAGCTGTCCACGGCAGTCCGTAAGATACCAGCACAATAACACACTCAGCAAGTCTGATTATTGTTATCGACAAAATCCCAAAAAATATCGATGGATATAGATGGATGGATGGATGATATATACAGTATCTCACAAAAGTGAGTACACCCCTCACATTTCAGCAACAATTTCAGTCTATCTTCTCAAGGGACAACACGTTGGTGCTTCTCCACCTTCCACTTGAGGATGCCCCACATGTGCTCAATAAGGTTCAGGTCTGGAGACATATTTGGCCACTCCATCACCTTCACCCTCAGCTTCATCAGCAAGGCAGTTGTCATCTTGGCGGTGTGTTTGGGGTCGTTACTATGTTGGAAAACTGCCGTTCCGCCCAGTTTCTGAAGGGAGGGCATCATCTTCTGCTTCAGAATGTCTCAGTACATGTTGGAATCCAAGTTTCATTTCTATAGTATTGTCCCATGAGAAGATATACTAAAATGGTTGCCGAAATGTGAGGGGTGTACTCGCTTTTGTGAGATACTGTAGATGGATGGAGAGAATGATGGATGGATAAATGGATGGATTAAAGGATAGGTGGATGGATGGATGGATGATGTAAAGATGGATGGAGAGAATGATGGATGGATGGATTAAAGGATAGGTGGATGGATGGATGGAAGAAAGGATGGATGGAAGAAAGGATGGATGATATGAAGATGGATGGATGGATGAAAGGATAGGTGGATGGATGATGTAAAAATGGATGGAGAGAATAAAGGATGGATGGATAGGTGGATGGATGATGTAAAGATGGATGGGGAGAATGATGGATGGATGGGTGGATGAAAGGATAGATGGATGGAAGATGTAAAGGTGGATGGTGAGAATGATATATTGATGGATAGAGAGAATGATGGATGAATGGAACAATGAATGAAATAGATGGATAGATAGATAGATAAGGATTTGTGCAAATTATTAGTACATATTTAATTAGATGATGCCTCATTTTCATATTTAAATATACAATTTCAGAAAACTTGTAACAATTGTGTGATTAATGTGATTAATCACAGCAGGATCTGTCACTTACTGGGATTAATCAACAGTAGGAAGTAGAAGAACAGAAGAACGTCTTCTCAGGGATGCTACACATTTAACCCTGACTAACCATTGAAACACTTATGAAAACTCAACTCACTGCTGACTGCATTAAAACCAGTTTAAACCTGATGGAGGAGAGGAATCCAAGTTGAACCAAAATGTCATTGGACTTCTGTCCAATAATCACATATCTGCTGGAATGTTCAGTTCTCGAACTCCAAGTCCATTAAGAGATGCCTGACTTACTAAACACTGCTAATAAACATGAGGAGAAAGGCAGAAAGATCTCCATGATTCAGTCATTATCACCAAACTGCTCAGAGAAGTTCCTTCCTGCACGACACTCAAGGGAACGACCTCATTTCCTGGGCTCAGAGTACAGAGAGAGGGTCTGTTCATATTTACCCCTACATGACCTTTGACCTCTTTACGCACACACTCTCACCATGACACAATACTGTATGAGGAACACACACATGTGGCACTGCATGAAGCACTGCATGATTTGCAGGGGGAAAAATAGAATTTTAATTTTTGGATAAAAATTATGATTGTTATTAAAATGTTTTTTGTTTTTTATAGAAAAGGGGAGTGCAGGTTTGCTGTGCTTGGCTGCAAAATTTGACCAAAAATGTTGTGGTTATATACCAATATGACTATAAAAAAATAAAAAATAAAAACCCACCAAACAGTAATAATGCCGATATGACTATAAAATAATAATACCAAACAATAACAACACCAATATGACTCATATAATAATTATTATTATTACAACAGTAACAACAACAATAATAATAACGCATTATTATTTAAATTAAAATAATTCCTTATTTTATTATAAAATATTGTTCTAAACTATTATTTATTATTTTATTTTAAGATTAGTATGAAAACATTGAGCAAAATAATAAATATTACTATTGTAATATTCAACTTCAAATAAAAATATTTAAGAAAATATAACAAAAAAATTTAACAGTAAAATTACAACACTAACATTAATGTATGTCTTAATTTCTTAAATCTTATATTTTGTCAATTTGATATTTGATTTCTGTGATTTGATTTTGTGAAGCCATATGGTGATTTCAGTTTATTTCGATGAGTCGTGCAGCAACAAAACCACTAGGTCTATCTGGGATCAATTTTGTATTTGTTATTCATTAAAAAAAGAAGCTTAGAGCTTGACATTGTATTTGTTGCAAATAACGCGAGCTCGAAACCAAGTGTGACAATGGTCTCAAAATGATGGATTGATCTTTAAAGGAGGAATAATTTGACATCATCAATCTGACTGCACTCTCTTAAACGCTTGTTCCCCTCTCGGAAAGCACAGTTTTTCCATCATCTCTTTCGTTATTTTGGTTCTTAAATTGAATTCAATCTTTGTTCCCACATCCTGAGGCTACTGACGTCTCGCCGCAGCGCAGAGAAAGTTCAGATGATTCATTTGGTGGCTTTCAACATCAAAAAACGGGAACAGATCGCCCTTCTCTCCGAATCTGTCAGAAGCCGTTGGTTATGTTCGGGGCCGGATCGTGTTTTTACAGCTTCCTGCGAGGTGAAACCGCACCTGCAGCTGCGTGAAAACCCGATGGAAAAGATCTGCTGAGGAATGCTGCTGCAGACGGGTTAACCAGACCTGCACTAGTCTCTCTAGGTTACTTCAGCACCTGCGCTCCGCGGAGGAACAACAGAGCCTCTCTGTGTGTTTTAGTGCCTGTCGTTGGTGGTTTGGCTTGCTGATGGCAGTTACAGATGTCAGGAAGGTGCTGAGCTCCAGATGACGTCTGAGAGTCATAGAGAGCAAACGCATTCAGGGTTGTCTGAGAAAATCATCTCTGTATTACAGGACGTGATTGGACAAATTATATTAAACCGCTTCTGACAACTGATGGAGTTTTACTGACTGACCTGATAGCAACAAACCCAAACAGATGGCAGATAGAGCACTGAACATATGAGATGGGTTAATATATGCTGTAACAAAATATTTATTTATTAAATATGCATTGCATAACTACTACTAAAATTATTATTATAAAAAAAAAAAACACAATTATTATTATTAAATACGTATTTAAATAATACAAATTAGGGGTGTGCGATATGACGATTTTTGATCGTGGACAATAAAAATGTCTCCACGATCTGCTTTTGAAGAAATATCGTAGTATGGTGCTACAGCGCACATTCTATCAGCTGCAGTTCTTATTCCTCCATCTCAATATACTGTACATTATTCGGATCTGCTTTAAGGCCTTGCCGGTTAAATGTTTTATTCACGTGTCAGTCTGACGTGCGCTTTTTCTGAGCCCGTACACCCGAAGCGCGCATGCTAAAGCCTGTCAAAAAGCGCCTGATTACTGAACTAAGTTATCTTGTGCACTACTGTCAAAACACACAAGGTTTATGTATAGACTCCGTTGCTTATGTCTAAAATGAGTAAGTAAACAGCTGAGAGAAAACGGATGGGTGCCTCTGTATATTAGATGCGTGCATGTCTTAAAGGGGCAGTACTGAACATGCTGCCGACTGTCATTAAAGGGATAGTTCACCTTAAAATTTTATTTCTGTCATTATTTACTAACTCGCATGTTGTCCCAAAACTGTATTAATTTCTTTCTTGTGCTGAACACAAAATAAGATATTTTGAAGAATGTGGGTAACCAAATAGTATCTGGTCCACATTGACTTTTGATAGAAGGAAAAAAAAATACTATGGAATAAATCACTGGGGACCAGCAACTGTTTGGTTTTCCACGTTCCTCAAAACAGCATTTATGTTTAGCAGAAGAAACTCATTCAGGTTTAAAGAAACTTTTGAATGAGTAAATGATGGTATAAATATAAAACACTTTTTATTTTGGGGTTAATTATTCCTTCAATGTTAATAAAACACCAAAACACAAAGAGAAAAATCACTCGCTACTCTTGACTGAAAAACGTTAATACAGTTGATTTAAGAGGAATCAATCTATATAGTGTTTTATTTTTATATTGTTGATTAAATTTCTTGAATGCTCCTGCTAAATACACCTATTGTATAGGTGTATAGGTCACTGTTTTATTTGTATAGTATGTGTATTTGTAATGTGTATCTTTGTTCTCATTTTTTAATAACAAAGATAAAATAATGACAGATTTTTATCTTCGCCCACTTTGGCCTAAATATCCACCATTCTTTTTTAATATTTTTGTTATCTTGAAAGGTTTTGTCTTTATAATAGGGAAATTAGTTTGGCTGTAATGCTCAGACAACTTGCAAAATAGTAAAAACCAACATGACAAAGAATCGTGATAAAATCGTGAATCGTGATTTTTCTTAAAAATATCGTGATATTATATTTTTGCCATATCGCCCACCCCTAATACAAATATAATTTATTTTTTTCTGTTATATTCATATATTTTTATTTAATTTATGTTTAATTTTTATGTTAAATTTATATTTTAATTTAGATACTAATTTAAATCATTTTTAAATAAGTTAAATAAATATTTAAAATAAAAAAAATAAATATGAAATTTTGCTTAAAGAAAAAATGAAGGAACATGAAAAAGAAAAAAAACTAATTTTATTTTTGGGGTATGCAACTTCTGATTTGAGATACAAAATTTGGACTACAAAAGTACAAACTACCATTCAATAAAATAAAATGCATATTATTGCATATTAGAATGATTTCTGAAGGATCATGTGACACTGATCACAGCAATCAGACATACACATAGAAAACAGTTATTCTGAATAATAATAATAATAATATTTCACTATTTTTACTGTATTTTTGATCAAATTAATGTGAAACAGGTGAGCAGAAGAGACTTTCAAAAACATTCATGCCATCAGAATTTTAACTTTAACTAGCACAATAAAACTCATGACAAACTCTGATATCAGTCTCTACTATTATATCGCTTCACCTCTCATGACCGTACCGTATATCATCCATTATTACACCCGCACTAATATCACAACTAACACTCTGTAATAAAACAATGCCGAGAGAACTCTCTGCTTCCGGCTTCCTGTTTTCCCAAATGGGGATTTCCATGCATTGATTGTGGTTTCTTCTCATCCTGAGCTCACAGAGAGCGATCAGGGTCAAGGGTTCGATCCTCCTCACGCTATTATCATGTCATGAGCTGCTGTGTCAGACGACACGGATCCGGACCGGGACAAACAAACAGCCTCTAAAACACTAACAAATCAACTCATGCTCCCAGAAAAGATCTCTACAGTGTCTCAGACTGTACTCAGATTTACCAACATCCCAAAGTCTGACATCTCAATATAAATCAATAATCTGAGCTGCTGCACGTTCATTTTATTGGATGACACCTATTTACACTGAAAAACACAAGCTGAACTGAAGCAAACGTCTAAACGTTTAAATTGGGTTAGATTCATACATACTAAACTGTATAAATTTAGTTTATAGCTTTATAAACTTTTAATATATAAATTACTGAAATTTTTTTAATAAAAACAACAAAATAAAAATATATGATTTATTTATTAGTCATTGTAAAAAAAAAAAAAAGTGTCATGGGATTAATGTCTTAATAACATTGGATCATTTAAAAAATGCATTGTGGCTTTATTTTCATGACAATTAACATGACAAATTGGAACCCGTAACATTCCCATTATTGTAATGGGAAAAATTGATAAAAAATATGAATCATTATAAAATGATTATGAAAAAGTCATGAATTTAATGCTGCAATGACACTGCAAAATAATTAAATAAATATGAAATATAAATATATATATATAATTTATATAATTTATTACTCATTGTAAAAAAAAAAAAATTTAAAATCACAATGCAAAAACATTTTCTAGTTTTCTAACATTTTCTGGCTTCATTTTAAAATCTTCAAGTAAAATATTATCTCTTAATTTTTGGACATGTTTTCATGAGACCCCTGTACACACTCACTCTCTCTCTCTCTCTCTTTCTCACACACACACACACACACACATACACAAACCTCAGAGGATGTCTTACTGGTTGATCTGAGCTGATCTGACAATATTTAAGCACATTTAACATGCAAGAACTTTAAATTTTAACTGGCTTTGGTGAGTAAATAATACAGAACTGCTGGTCATTTGACCTTTTTCACCCTCATTTCTCTCACACACACACACACACACACACTTCAGATCACCTAGATGCACCTAGTTTGTGATAGTTTCACATAAAATATGACACGCACATGACTGAATGACACAGAGAGGCATCCGAGTGAAGGAACCCAGCGCAGGAGCATCAGCGTCTCAGAAAGCAGAAGTGAGATGCGTCTGTCTTTCTCCATCAGCGTGAGGCTGAGAGGAGCTGAAACTAATGTTCCCACATGTGTTTACCTCTTCGAATTATTTAAAGCAGTGCCGGCTCTCAGCGCCAAATGACACTAAAACACCCAAACGAGCTGCCGTTCACAGTCTGTGTCAGAGCCTTCAGAGCTTCACATTCACAGCGACTGACCGATTCAGAGCACAGAAAACACTCACTTCAGTCTCACACTGCTTTCATCTCAATCAACCACCTCACTCGGAACCATCAACACAACAATACTATTATTTTTATAATCAATACTATATCAATATATATATATATATATATATATATATATATGTGTGTGTGTGTGTGTGTGTATGTATGTATGTATATACACACATATATATATATATATATATATATATATATTTACATTTAGTTATTTAGCAGATGTTTTTATCCAAAGTGACTTACAAATGAGGACAATGGAAGTAATCAAAATCAACAAAAGAGCAAAAGAGTGCAAGTCTAAAAGGGACAAGTTTTTTTTTTTTTTTAAAGACTACAATTAGAATAGAGAATGCTAGAGTTACAGCGTCAAATAAAGATGGAAGCGATGTGTTTTTAGCCGATTCTTGAAGATGGCTAAGGACTCAGCTGCTGGGATTGAATCAGGCAGGTCATTCCACCAGGAGGGAACATTTAATGAAAAAGTCAGTCAAAGTGATTTTGTGCCTCTTTGGGATGAACAATAAAGCAACGTTCACTTGCAGAACATAAGCTTCTAGAGGCACATAAGTCTGAAGTAATGAATTTAGGTAAAGGGGTGCAGAGCCAGTGGTGGTTTTGTAGGCAAACATCAATGCCTTGAATTTTATGCGAGCAGCTATTGGTAGCCAGTGCAAACTGATAAACAGAGATGTGACGTGCATTCTTTTCGGCTCATTAAAAATTTATCTTGCTGCCGCGTCCTGGATTAATTGTAAAGGTTTGATAGAACTGGCTGGAAGACCTGCCAAGAGAGCATTGCAATAGTCCAGCCTGGACAGAAAAAGAGCTTGAACAAGGAGTTGTGAAGCATGTTCCGAAAGAAAGGGCCAGGGTCCGGTTGCATGAAAGTCTTTAAGTAATTTGACTTAGGGGTATCCCTGAGGGGAAAAAATTCCCTGAGGTAAAGGATTTCTTTAAGAGCTGCAACAAATGTCTTAACTGTCACCCTTACCTAAGTGCTTATACTAAGCGTTTCACAATAGTTCCTTAACCCATGTTTTGACGCCGCAAACAGGCAGAGTTGTAAATGTGAACAGGTAGATCGACAAGATAATGCATTATAAAAATCGAAACAATTAAGACATACATTACATTTATATTGTTATTTAATTAATGTAATGATTAATACTAATTGTTTAAATTAATATAATAATTGATTCAACTCATCCATTTTCTTAAAAAATTATATGAAACTTTTTGTTTTGTAAAAACCTCTAAGTCATGCTTTTTGCAGTCATTTTACAGTTTAATATGTTACCACAGTCATTGCCCTACTACACTCATATGATATTTTACTTGTGCAGGTCTTAAAAAATGTCTTGACTCTTACATTGGAGCTTAAAAAATGAGTTTAAGATGACTTAAGAGAGCTGTTTTGGTCCTTTAAATTTATCAAGGTGAAATAGTTACTAAGGACTTTGTAGCAACGCTTAAAGGAACACTTAGATAATTAAGGGGAATATTTAATGACAGCCTTAAGGTTTCTTAAGTTGACCCTTAGGATTTTTCTTGCAACCCAAGTTTCACTAAGGGTTCCCTTAACATTATAACTAAATGATTGCTTAGCTTAAGGACTTTCATGCAACCGGGCCCTGATCTTCTTGATGCTGAATAAAGCAAATCTGCAGGACCGGGCAGCTTTAGCAATGTGGTCTGAGAAAGTCAGCTGATCATCAATCATGACATCGTTTCTGGCTGTTTTTGAAGGAGTTATGGCTGATGTGCCTAACTGGATGGAGAAATTGTTATGAAACGATGGGTTTGATGGAACCACAAGCAGTCTTGGCTAGGTTGAGTTGAAGGTGATGGTCCTTCATCCAGCAAGAAATGTCTATTAGACAAGCTGAGATGCGAGCAGCTATCGTCGGATCATCAGGATAGAATGAGAGGTAGAGTTGAGTGTCATCAGCATAGCAGTGATATGAAAAGCCATGTTTCTGAATGACAGAACCTAATGATGCCATGTAGACAGAGAAGAGAAGTGGTCCAAGAACTGAGCCCTGAGGCACCCCAGTAATTAGATGTTGCGACTTGGATACCTCACCCCTCCAAGATACCTTGAAGGACCTATCTGAGAGGTAAGACTCAAACCACTGGAGTGCAGTTCCTGAGATGCCCTTTGCCAATAGGGTTAACAGGAGAATCTGGTGGTTAACCATGTCAAAAGCAGCAGACAGATCCAGCAAGATAAGTACAGAAGATTTGGAATCTGCTCTTGCCAGTCTTAGGGCTACAACAACTAAGAGCAAGGCAGTCTCGGTTGAATGTCCACTTCTGAAACCAGACTGGTTGCTGTCGAGGAGGTTGTTCTGTGTGAGAAAGGCAGAGACTTGGTTGAACACAGGTCGTTCAAGTGTTTTTGCAATGAATGAAAGAAGGGAAACCAGTCTGTAGTTCTCTAAAAGAGATGGGTTAAGGGTGGGTTTCTTAAGCGGTGTGGTTATACGAGCCTGTCTAAATGCTGAAGGAAAAACCCCAGTGTGAAGGGATGTGTTAATCATGCAGGTACAACTGAGTGCAGGTACAACTGCAGGAGAAATGGCTTGAAGGAGATTAAATGGAATATATACATATATGTATGTATGTAAGTATATACTGCATATATATATATATATATATATATATACACACACACACACATACACATATGTATATATGTACATATATACACACATATACATACAAACACATATATACACACACACACACATATGTATATACAGTATATATATAACATATATATAACAGTATATATATATATATATATAACAGCTGAATAAAATTAAATAAGATTAAATATAAACTTTAATAAAAAGTTTTTTTAAAAACAATATAAATTGTGGGTTAGAACAAAAAGTCAGGCTTATGTGAAAAGAAAAACATTTTAAAAATAAGTAACTAAATAAAATACTTTTCCATTGGGGTATGATAAATCTAAAAAATAAATAAATAAAATAAACAAATAAGTACATAAATATATAAATAAATGCATGTTTCAGCGTGGAAAGAAAGAAAGAAAGAGAATAAATTTTTTCCAATGGGGAATGACAAAGAAATGCAATGTACTCTAAATAAGAAAGACAAGAGGTTGTTGTCAGTTTTTAAACACACCTGCTGAATCAAACTGAATAAGATCCAATAGAAACACAGGAAAACCCTCAGACTGATGTCCTATACATGTCTGTCCCATTACAGGCAAGCGATACGCCATCAATATCTGTACAGTACTGAGGTCCACATGAAAGTTCATAAAGACATCTTTCACACCGACCAAACGGCGCAAACTCGGTCCGCAGCGATGGAGAGACGGCTCTGGTCTGATGTCAGAAAGCGGCAGGTCTTTGTGGATTTCACGGCGAGACGCAGCGCAGCAGCGATGGCTCTGGGATTGACACCTTGCTGTCACCCTATTCTGGGTTTAGAGGAGTCGGAGTGAGAAAGCGCTAACAAGTTAGCAATCAGCGTGGGTGACAGCACACTCGTTCACCACGGGACACACACACACACACATCTCATTCACTGCGCTAAAACACACATACATACACACACACACACAAAAAGTGGCGATAGATCTAGACTTTCACAATGGAAGCGCACACACACACACACACACACACATATCTTTCTTTCTCTCGGCTCAGAGCAAATGGTATCAGATGTCTCAGAGTAACTCCATTAGAAAGCGATTACAGCTTAATGTCTGTCTAAACGCATTATCAACCTTCAGCCAACCTCTGAATATTTCAACATAATACCGATTTAATTCTGAAAATATAATGGACTGGCTGAGTGGATGCATGTCTGCTTACGCTCACATTTATTCATTTATCAGCCTCCTTCAGTAAGATCTGCTGTTTCAGAGACACACAGAACGGAAGATCTCTCGCAGTCTTATTAGGACAGAATTAATCAATTAATGTCACAGATTCATTTTGTGTATTTAATCCAGTATAAATCAAAAATGCATTTGTTTTTGCTCACACAGCCTTAGTAAAATGCATGTTAATAATTGACATTTCTTGCATTTCATATCGACAGATTTTACTAATCAATTCGATTCCAATTCATAAGATTCAGATTCGCTTCGATTCTAATTTTGATTTGATTCGATATTGCTCCGTTCAGGTATATCAGGTACAGAACATGTTCATTTTTCTCGATTCTGATTCTCAAGCTTTTGGTTTGGTTTCGATTTCGTTTAGATATTTCAGGTACAGTATATGTCAGTTTTTCTCAATGAAAACAATCTCTCATCAGTTGGGTCATTACTGTAATCTTAAAGCTAAAAATTAACAGCAAAGTCAAAATTTAATTGCTATTTATTTTTACATATTATAATAATAATGAAAAACTTGTTGTATACAAACATTTAAATTGCACATAAGACTGCTTTAATATCAAAATGAATATGTGTGTATTTATATATAAAATAAAAAAACATAAATATAATTGCAATTTGTTTTTGAAATATAAACATTTAAATGTGTCTATCATTAAAACAGATAAAAAATTGGTTGAATACAAACATTTAAATTGCATTAATTATTATTCAAATTTGCATTGTGCATTGCATTTATTATAGTGTTATAGCATTACAGTGAATATATTTGCATATATTTATCACAATGCTCCTCTGCCAGCTGACTATGGAGTTTGTAGTCATTGAATGGCTTTTGTAAGGTAAATGTGACATCGGTGACATTGTTTATAAGCTCTTTTTTTTCTTTTTTGTACATCTTTTCACGGCTGAAACACTGAATGTTCAATTACATGCAACTTCATTCATTTCAGCAAGTTGTTGTTTCTTTCAACACCTTCTCATGTTTATTCATTTTATTTGATGGAATAACTATTAGTAAAGAGAAAAAAATGATATTGAACTGAGGTAGGTACAGCCACATTAAAGAGCAACCACATATGTGACCCTGGACGACAAAACCAGTCTTAAGTGTCAATATTTTCGAAATTGAGATTTATACATCTAAGCTTTCCATTGATGTATGGTTTGTTAGGATCGGACAATATTTGGCCAAGATATACCTATTTGCAAATCTGGAATCTGAGGGTACAAAAAAAATCGCCTTTAATGTTGTCCAAATGAAGTTCTTAGCAATGCATATTACTAATCAAAAATTACGTTTTGATACATTTACGGTAAGAAATTCACAAAATATCTTCATGGAACATGATCTTTACTTAATATACTAATGATTTTTGGCATAAAAGAAAAATCGATAATTTTGACCAATACAATGTATTTTTGGCTATTGCTACAAATATACCCCAGCGACTTAAGACTGGTTTTGTGGTCCAGAGTCACATATATTAGAATTTTGAAAGAATTTAAAAGCTGAGACTTTGTTTCGAATCAAAAGTATAAAAAAGTTCAAATTTTATTGCGACTATATGATGGAATGCACAATACAAATATTCTTAAGGAAGTTTTATTCATGCATCGACTGAAAACAGCATAGACTGACAGATCCATCTTGGGATTTAAGAATCGATATCAGTTCATCAAAATGAAAATTGATATTTTCAACTCGGCTCTACTAGAATGTTTTGGAACGGAGCCCATCTAATTCACACACACACGACTCTCCAGTGTGATTGTTGATGCTCTCCGCTGAGTGAACATGTGAGTCCTGTTCAGCTGAATGAAGTGAAGAGCGTTTGGCAACGCTAACATGTTCAGTGTGTGTGCTTTTATACTTTTAAGTGCTTATTTTTCAGACAGATGACACAAACACACACAAGAGGGCAAAACTGAACACACGACACGCCTGTGATGATCTACATCAGGAAAGAAGTGTTTTTAAACAACTTTACTGCCTGTTGGAAAGACAAAAAACATTACAAATGTGACCCTGGAGCACAAAAGCAATCATAAGTAGCGCAGGTATATTTGTAGCAACAGCCAACAATACATTGAAAGGGTTAGAATTATCCATTTTTCTTTTATGCCAAAAATTATTAGGATATTAAGTAAAGATCATGTTCCATGAAGATATTTTGTAAATTTCCTACTGTAAATATATCAAAACTCAAATTCCATATTTTCAAATAGTTGTATCTCAGACAAATATTGTCCTATCCTAACAAACCATACATCAATGGAAAGGTTATTTATTAATCTCAATCTCAATTGACCCTTATGACTGGTTTTGTGGTCTTGGGTCACAAATGTTATGTATTTAACTGTTTCTCTTTAATATCTCAAATATTCTCAACAAATTCTCTCAGGATCGAATGATCCGAGCTCTGACTCTCACTGTATGCTGACTATTGACTCATTTGAGTCTGTTTTCACCTCTTCTGAGGGATACAAACAAAGGAAACAATGAAAATGAAGATCTCAACAACTTGCCAAAAGCAATTGCAATTAAACTTCTCAAAATAAACTACAAAACAGCACAGTGTATGTAGACAATTTAATCAGTTTAATAACTTCTCTTAAAGGCATAGTTTATATAAATCTATGACTTTTTTGTACAAAAATACATTTTAAATATTTTGAAGAACACTGGGGTTCCAAACAACACTGAACACCACTGACTTTCATTGCATGGACAAATAAAAAAATAAAAAAATAGGTGAGGTTGGTAAATAATGACAGAATTATCATTTTTGGGTGAACTGTGCCTTTAAATTTAGAAACATCTGAGACAAAGTTGAAATTTCAATTAAACATGATCTCTATGAAACACAACAACGGAGAAACTATGTTTTCTTCTGGGTAAGGTCTGCTGATGTTTCTCACTAAAAACCCACGGGAATCAAATTGAAAGTTCTTGGAGTTTCTTTTTGCTCATTGCACGTCACAGACTGAACATGAAAGACAATAAAAAGCCCCGTAATCCAATATCAGCTGATTCAATCAAACATTTAATTCCACATGCCTGCAAATGAAGGCGAGCTGGACTCCAGCTATAGATGAGACTTCATAGAGGTTTCTGTGAGGGGCGGGACATCACTAGCTGTTCCTCACTGTGATTGGTCACTTAAACTCACTACTGACCAATCACAACTCAGCAAACAATTAACAAAAAAGAAGCATTGGCTATAAACTTCCATAACTGAATAGTGTCAGACTTGATGACAAATGATCATGTAAAAAGGGAATTGTTGAGAAAGCTTAAATTTAGTGCAACCTGATGCAGGTTCTCTCTCAGCTATTATCTATTAACAATTGTTTAACACTTTGTTTGGTCAATTTGAATTTGTTCATTCACTAAATGCAAAATGCCTCATTCATAATTAAAATGACAGATTTCTTGCTCTCTCTCTCTCTCTCTCTCTCTCTATATATATATATACAGCTCTGAATTTATGCATATTTAAACTTGAAAAAAATACAAAATTAAATACAAACCTCAAGAACGATGACAATCAACAAATGTAAAAAGATGAGCGCTTAACATCACAACACAACCCATAAAAGGACAAAAGTTAACAAGAAAGTCAGCAAACAGTGACACAACAATCCTATAAACTCACAAACTCATAACATTTCAGCAATATTGTTCAGTTTGCCATCATCTGTTCAGACAACTCTGTCTGACTAGCTTGGAAACCATTTGAATGATTTCAGTTAATCTAACATGAGTTTTTATGTAGTTTTAAGTCAAAAGGTCTCAAACTCAAAAGTATTTTGACACAAATTCATCTGCCACTTCATAGAAACTCATTGATTTACTCAGAAGTCAACATGGACAGGTTGTGCTCCTCAAAAACCACAACGCCAAAGAAAACAGCAGAGGTAGGCTATTTCACACAATTCAACTTCTGATCAACAGCAAACCCTGTGAAACCAGACCAGGGGTGCGTTTCCCGTACAACGATGTAACTCACTGATTAACCACCATAGTACGATGCATTGTTGTGCAAACGAACTACCAAGTCACAATTGTTTCCCGAACACAGTCGCATCTCCGTCGTTTGAACCACATTAGTTCAGCAACATAGGTCCATTGTTAATGACGTCACATGCATGTGGTGGAGTAATAACTTCTGCTATTTAACTGATTAGACATTGAACATGACACCTGATGACTAATTTACTATTTTTCGTTCGCTGTCATTTTGCTTTATTTGATGTTTGATTCATCGCGGGTTTCCTCCTGGGTTCCCTTTTTGTGCATTTGTGCACATGCTCACTCTTCACAAACAGCGTTTATTGGGGACGCGCTAAAATACATAGATTAAAGTGCATTTATATTTAGATAGAACGGAATATATAGATTGTACTGCATGTTAGCTTGCTTATTGTGCCCAAGAGCAGAATTTATTTAAGCCCATATGTCTTACTAAGCTTCTAACCACAGGTCGAGAGCTGTAGTTCCAGCCACATAATAAGTTTGTGACGCTGATTGCGAATGTTCCTTTGAACTATGGTTTCGGGAAACACAGACTCGTTGAACTATGTTGGTAACGATGGAGCTTGTGACCATAGTTGGCTAACGATACTTTTGGGAAATGCACCCCAGACCGGACCAGACCAGCGAGACTCAGGTACAGACTATTTTCGGGAATCTCTGTCGTCCGCCTGCGAGGAGAGAGTTGGTTTTTCAGGGACTCGTTCAGCTCGGAGGGGCAGCAAGTCGATCCATAACGCGAGTTCTGTTCACACTTCAGAAGCAGACATATGCTAAAACATTAATGTCCTTCCCGACGCAGCCAAGAGAGCCCATATCACCATTATCCAAACAGCAGAGCGCCGCCAGGCGTTACGGCACCCCAACACACCTCCGTCACACCCGGCCGACCCGTCCCACACACACACATATGGAGAGAAAGAGTCTGACCACGTGTGTGAGAGCGCCGGGCTTTTAATAGCCCGTAAACAAGATGCAAGTGACAAATAACAATATCGAGCGTGCGTGTGTGCATATGTGTTTTGTGTGTGTGTGTGTGACATGTGTGGGCGAGTCGTTTTTGCTTAACGCTTTTATATGTGGGGAAAATCTAGCGGAGAGATGAGAAAAGAAACCAGGATAGTATGAAAACAGAGAGGCTTTGGCCGTGATCCAGATCCGGCCGTGAAACCTTCCTAATGTCTCCCAAACTTCTGACTCAACGACGTCTCGTGATGCCAAATTCAGCTTCACCCAGAGCCGGTGAAGCTTACTGATGAACAATTTCAATCGCAAAATAAATTAAAATAAAATAGAACAATCGGAAATTATACTGTGCATAACGAGAAAAGCAATTCAGTACATTTAAAATGCAATAGAAAGTAAAAATATGTTCATTTCCCCCTAGAGAAAAAGATTTGGAACAATAATATATGGCATCTTTCTTTCTCTGAAGTTAATTTTGAAGAACTACACTACCCATAATCCTGACGAGAGATCCACCAATCAGAGAAGACGCTGTTACCATGGAAACTTTTTGGGGAAAAGAGCTCTGCCTACTTATATATTCATATAGATACAAATATTGTGCAATAAATGTCAAATATGATGCTTTTGTATTTGAATATAAGTCAACAGTTTTATATTGTGTTTTATTTGATCGAATCGTTTGCAATTCATCTTGGGTTGTGTAGTTCTCCTCATAACAGCTGTTTATTATTTTTAGATACTTTTCGAATCAAGATTCATTATGTTGTGATTCATCTCAGAAATGGTTGGTTTGACTTGTGACTCTTTACTGAAGAATGTCTGAAATCCCACTGGAGAAAATGAGTGGGAAAAATACTTCCAGAGCCAAGTCAAAAACACAACATGTCTGGCCTGAATACTGAATACTTATATGCGTTTCAATATATATGAATATATTTATTTACGTACTTATTTAAAAACTATAAATAATAATATACTTATTTAAATTAATATAAATGTATAAATTAATTATAAATATAAAAATGTAAATTAAATAAAAATTTGTATAAAAAAAAAGAAATTGTGGAAGAAATAAGAATTAAATTTTGTAAAGTATTTAGACATCATCTTGGTTGTTATAGAGAATTTATGCATATTTAAAAAATAAATAAATAATTGCATCCAGACAGGATGATTTTCTGTTTTGTTCCATTAATCGGGGCTGTTTCGCAGGAATGACGGAACTCTTTATGTCCAGGCCTTTGATTATCCATGAAAGAGCTGTAGATGTTTGACTGTACATGTCTGTACTTGAGTTCACAACACACACAAAAACCAAGAGCCTATTCAAGCGCTCGCACTCAGAGAACCTTCACAGCCATGACAAAACCGATTTGAGACAGGTAAAGAAAGAGATGAAAAGAGAGAAACAGAGAAAAAGATACATCAAAGACTTCAGCGCTGCAGCGAACCAGTGGATCTCCTTGCAGGAATCGTGCTCCTGTCATTCCAAACCCACATGACAGACTTTCTATTGTGGAGCAACAGAGGAGCTGTTTAGCCAAATGTTCACGCTGCTCTGACAGTAACAAAGAGCTTGTCTCTCTGCAAATTAAAACATATATTAAAAATGTAAAAGTCATTTTACGAGTTTAACAGTGGCTGGAAAAAAAGCAAAGTGAAGGCTCACAGAAGAAAAGTCAACAATTTTAATTTCTGAAAATGTTACGATGTAACATCAATGTCTACTATAAGTGTAAAGATAATGTTACAGTACAATATAATGTCAATTCCCAATTTTACTGTCAAAATATTGTAACAATATAACGTCAACAGCTGAAATTAATGTTACAATATATTGTCATATATTGTCATAATTCAAAACAGTCAAAATAATGTTACAATATATTGTCATAATTCAAAACAGTCAAAATAATGTTACGATATAACGTCAACGTCCAACATAACGGTCAAAATAATGTTACATTAACGTTAATTAATGTTGCAATATAACATCACCATGCAATTTAACTGTCAAAAAATGCCATAATATAAAGTCAACGTCAAATGTAACTGTCAATTAATGTTGCAATATAACGTCAACTTCCAAAATAAGTCAAAATAATGTTACGATATAACATCAACGTCCAACATGAGTCAAAATGTTATGATATAACGTCAATGTTACTTTAACGTTAATTAATGTTACAATATAACATCAGAGTCCAAAATAACAGTCAAAATAATGTTAAGATATAACATCAACGTCCAACATAACGGTCAAGATAATGTTATGATATAAAACGTTAACGTCTAAAAAAAAACAGTCAAAATAATGTTAAATTAACGTCAACTAATGTTACAATGTAACATCAGCATGCAATTTAACTGTCAAAAAATGCCATAATATAAAGTAAACGTCAAATGTAACTGTCAATTAATGTTACAATATAATGTCAATGTCCAATAAACTGTCAAAATAATGTTGCAACATAACATCAGCATTCAATATTAGTGTCAAAATATTTATTTTAATTATTTTTATTTATTTATTTATTTATTGCTTTTGTCCTTTTTGGAGTTTGACAGCAGCTGGAAAAAAGCAAAGTGAACATCCACAGAAGAAAAAAAAGACTTAGCGGTTTGGAAACACACACAAAAAAAATGTTATAATATAAAGTGAACATCCAATGTAACTGTTAATTAATGTTACAATATAAAATCAGTGTCCAATTTAAAACAAACAAAAAAAAAACTATAATACAACCCAAATTCCGGAAATGTTGGGACGTTTTTTAAATTTGAATAAAATGAAAATTAAAGGACTTTCGAATCACATGAGCCAATATTTTATTCACAATAGACCATAGATAACATAACAAATGTTTAAACTGAGAAGTTTTACAATTTTATGCACAAAATGAGCTCATTTCAAATTTGATGCCTGCCACAAGTCTCAAAATAGTTGGGACGGGGACATGTTTACCATGGTGTAGTATCTCCTCTTTTCAAAGCAGTTTGAAGATCGAGGTTATGAGTTTCTGCAGTTTTGGTGTTGGAATTTGGTCCCATTCTTGCCTGATATAGGTTTCCAGCTGCTGAAGAGTTTGTGGTCGTCTTTGACGTATTTTTCATTTAATAATGAGCCAAATGTTCTCTATAGGTCTGGATATATAAGATCTGGACTGCAGGCAGGCCAATTTAGCACACAGACTCTTCTACTACGAAGCCATGCAGTTGTAATAGCTGCAGTATGTGGTTTTGTATTGTCCTTCCCTGAAATAGACGTCGTCTGGAGGGGAGCATATGTTGCTCTAAAACTTTTATATACCTTTCAGCATTCATAGTGCCTTCCAAAACATGCAAGCTGCCCATACTGGATGCTGGCTTTTGAACTGAACGCTGATAACACGAGGTCTCCCTCCTTTTTAGCCCGGAGGACACGGCGTCCGTGATTTCCAACAAGAATGTCAAATATGGACTCGTCTGACCATAGAACACTTTTCCACTTTGAAACAGTCCATTTTAAATGAGCCTTGGCCCACAGGACACGACGGCGCTTCTGGACCATGTTCACATATGGCTTCCTTTTGCATGATAGAGCTTTATTTGGCATCTGCAGATGGCATGGCGGATTGTGTTTAGTGACAGTGGTTTCTGGAAGTATTCCTGGGCCCATTTAGTAATGTCATTGACAGAATCATGCCGATGAGTGATGCAGTGTCATCTGAGGGCCCGAAGACCACGGGCATCCAACAAAGGTCTTTGGCCTTGTCCCCTCACGCACAGAGATTTCTCCAGTTTCTCTGAATCTTTTGATGATGTTATGCACTGTAGATGATGAGATTTGCAAAACCTTTGCAATTTGATGTTGAGGAACGTTGTTTTTAAAGTATTCCACAATCTTTTTACGCACTCTTTCGCAGATTGGAGAGCCTCTGCCCATCTTTACTTCTGAGAGACTCTGCCTCTCTAAGACATCCCTTTTATAGCTAATCATGTTACAGACCTGATGTCAATTAACTTAATTAGTTGCTAGATGTTCACCCAGCTGAATATTTTCAAAATTTCTTGCTTTTTCAGCCCTTCTGCCCTCGTGCCAACTTTTTGAGACCTGTAGCAGGCATCAAATTTGAAATGAGCTCATTTAGTGGATAAAAGTGTAAAATTTCTCAGTTTAAATACTTATGTTCTCTATGTTCTATTGTGAATAAAATATTGCCTCATGTGATTTGAAAGTATTTTAGTTTTCATTTTGTCCCAACATTTCCGGAATTCGGGTCAACATCCAATGTAAGTGGCAAAATATTTATTTTAATTATATTTTATTTATTTATCTATTGTACTTTTTGGAGTTTGACAGTGGCTCAAAAAAAAGCAAAGTGAATGTTCACAGAAGAATATAAGTCTTGGAGGTTTGGAAAAACATGAGTTATTTTAATTTCGAGCAAAATATTCCTTTAAAAACAACAGCTTTAGCATTTATAATTCCCAATGATGAAATGACAACTGAACAGAAAGAAAGAAAGACAGAATGACGCAACAAGAGAGAGAAGGTCATGTTTTCAGTGCGTTGCGTGTGCATTGTGTTTGTCAGTTTGGCATCTGCTGCAGCATCGCCTTTAAAACCCAAGGCCGTGTAATTCACAGTGACGAGCAGCAATAGCCATCACGCTTCTCCGTCGCTTTCTCCCTTCACCGCTCTCTCTCTTCTTTAGAGAATATATCAAAACAAGCCGCATGTGTGAAAGCGTTTGTGTCTGTAAACAGGTAAACATTTCCAGTCTACTCATTTGCAGGAGCTTAGCATGGTGAAAACAATTTGTGCCGTTTGAAAAACCCTCTGCAAATGAAGCTTGAAATATTTTCTTAAAGTGCCGATATGTTTCATTCACACTTCGGTTTCAAATGCGCTAAGGAGGCTTCACTGTTTCCCGTCAAGCCCTGGTCTCTCTCTCTCTGTCTGTCTCTCTGCTGAGAGCAATTTTCAGGGAAGCTTCACGAGAACACGCTCATTACAACGCTGAAACCGCATGCAGGGCTCTACCTGCTCTTTGGGTTTGTGTCGGGTTCAAACTCTAGTGCAGGAGAAACCGCGTATCCGTCTTGAACAGCTCGTCTCACTCCGCAGTGTGGAAACAGTTGTTCCAGAACATGTGGCAGTAAGGTGTGTGTGTGTGTGTGTGTGTGCGCTGGAATTCTCGGCGTAATTAAGTCCACACACACCTGCCTGCGTCCAGACGCCAGGGTGAACTCCGCACCTGTTACCGTGGAAACCGAGTGGGAACCAGACAGGGAATTCCGTGAAATCCTGGAACAGCCGATGCGGGGATGGAGACGGAATAAACGAGTGTGAGGACGGAGATGCGCACATGTGAACACATCAAACACGATTACATACAAATGTATTGGTTTTATAATAATACTAAAAATTTACTTCCATATCCTGCTGTGAAATTCCAGGTTGGAAGTTTAAATGTACGTAACTGTTACAATATGCAGTCTAATGTAACAGTTAAAATGATGTTACAATATAATGCCAATGTCCATTATAACTGTTAATTAATGTTACAATATAACATCAGTGTCCAATTAAGGTTAAAAAAAACTTTAATATAACGTCAACCAAATGCAATGGTGAATTAATGTTACAATTTAATGTCAACGTCCAATAAACTGTTAAAATGATGTTACAATATAACAACGATGTCCAATATAACTGTCAAACTAATGTTACAATATAACGTCAATGTCGAATTAACATCAAATTTAACTGTCAAAGTCATGCTACGATATAGCCAACATACAGTTGTCAAAATGTTACAATGTAACACCAACATCCAAAATTAGTGTCAAAATAATGTTACAATTTAATGTGACTGTCCGAAATAACTGTTAAAATAATTTTACAAGGTAATATCAACATCCAAAATAACTGTCAAAATGATGTTACAATATAACGTCACTGTGCGAAATAACTGTCAAAATAATGTTACAAAGTAACATCAACATCCGAAATAACTGTCAAAATGATGTTACAATTTAACTTCAACAGCCAATATATCCAAAGTAATGTTACAATATAAGGTCGACGTCTGATATAAGTCAAAATATTGTTTCAATATAACATAAATGTCCAATATTACTGAAGAATATAAGTGTCAAAATAGCGTTACAATATAAAGTCAAAGTCTGAAATAACTGTCAAAACACTACTACAATATAATGTTAATGTTCGATATAACTGCAAAAATGTTACTACAATATAATGTTAACGTTCAATATACTTGTAAAAATGTTACATCAACGTCCAATATAACTGTGAAGATATTGTGTATGTGTAATGTAATATCAATTTCCTGTCAAAAGAGTGTTATGATATAACTTCTAAAATAATGGTCAAAATAATGTTATGATATAACATCAGCACTCAACATAACATCCAAAATAATGTTACAATATAAAGTCAATATCCAATATAACTGTAAAAATGTTACAATATAAGGCCAATGTCCAATATATCCATCAAAATAATGTAACAATGTAAGGTCAATGTCCAATATAACTGTCAAAAATTGTTACAATATAATGTCAACTGAAGATAATGTTACAATGTACTGTATATAATGCAGTGATCTTTCTGCTGTACTTTCTGACTGACAGACAGATGCATTCAGACGCTCACATGTGCTTTTGCGTTCACGCTCTGTGAATAACATTCGCGCCTCGTAGGAAATGCGGCTGCATGCTTGAACGGTCAAATGCACTTGCTGGTCAAAACGCCTGTTTTTGAGAATGAATGTAAACAGTGTCAGAATGTCAGAATTGTGCATTTCCAGGTGTTTTTCTGTAAATGCAGCTCCTCCTGTGTTAATATTAAATTTAACATTAATTAAACAACATTTACAAGAAACAGAAAAACAGATCTGGTTTCTTTGCCTTTTATTACTTTATCAGCGTTTGCTTGATTCAGAAATACTTAAACCAATTTAATTTGTTAAAATGCAGGGGCGGTTCTAGACCCTTTTAGGTGGGTTTCAGCCCCCCTATTTGTCGTCTTAGCCCCCCTGAAACTATAATCAGCAATCTGAACGATCAGGCCAGTGCTGCTTCCTCAAGAAAATGTATCATTCTCGCTCGTTTATTGATCTCAATGTGGTACTCACGCGCTGTGATAGATCGTGAATGTGCACGCACTCATTTGAATGAAGATGCAATCCTAAAGATGCAATCCTAGAACCGCCCCTGTTAAAATGTTTATTAATATTTAACTTTTGAAATCAAGAAGTGTGTTCAATTGCTGCATATTAGTTTTTACTCTCTCGAAAACACAAAACAACACTGTCATCTGAAAATCTCTTCATCCCGTGTGTGTGTGTGTGTGTGTGTGTCTGGTCTGTCAGTGTCTATAACAGAACACTCTGTGTTTACACTGAGCAGATCTCTGTCTTTCTGCTTTTCCCATTACCCATCAGCCCCTCCCCTCCTCTCTGCTCCTCCTCAGCCAATGACCCTGATGGAGGAGAAAGAGGCCAGGAAGCCCCGCCCACCGACCCGCCCACCCGCCGCACGCACTAAATAACAGACCTCGTTTCATTGCTGCGCCCTGAACACCTGCAAAACTTTCAGAAGGAAAAAGAACGAGTGAGTGAGTGAGTGAGTGAGTGAGTGAGTGAGCGAGTGAGAGAGAAATGAGTATGTTTGAACACAGCGGCCAGACAAAAGCCTTTCATGAGAGGGCACTTCTGTGGGAAAAACTCCTCGCAGTGTCCGGTTACATTCCTGTCTGTCTCACCCTCTGTTTCTTTAAACAAGAACACAAGAGTGAATAAAAAAAAATAATAATAATTCTGTCAAGAGCAGGTCCAATTTCAGCCCCAAATCAAAAGGCATTATATTAAATTATATTTTGCTTAGAGAAAATGAAGCATATTGTAAATTGTGACACTGTTTTCATGACAATTAAACACATTTACCCCCCATATACTTATAACTATTATGCATCCAGACATTTTCCTTTTAGTTTTTGTAATTTGTGTTTTTCATAGTTGTGCTTCTCTTAAGATTTTTATTACTGTTTTATATACATATATATATATATATATATATATATATATATATATATATATATATATATATATATATATATATATATGTATATACTGTGTATATCTTTTAATAGAATTGCATATTTTGTACATAGAGTGCATCTAATTAAAGTGCATATTCTTGTGCATAAAGTACATTTTGTGCATTTAAGTGCAATTATTTGTGCATTGAAGTGCATAAAGTGCATAATAGCAAGGCTATATTTAACACAACATAAAGACAATTTAATAATCATCATAGTCATTGTTTGACAAATGACATATCTTTAATAGTAAAGCATTTATACATAAATACAATTTTTGCTGTGTTGTATTTTCTGATGATTTTAATTATGATTTAATATTTTAAAATTCTGTGTCGCAAACTAACGCAAAAGTTAAATGCTCAGATGCATGACAGCAATTAGAATTTAAGGATCGAATGTGCTTAACTGTTATAAATCTAATGTCAAAAATTGTATTTATATAGGTTTTTTTCCACACAAAATATACTTCATATTGTATTAATATTGTTATATCTACTTCATAATATACTTCATATATTTTTCCCCTTTTTAAACTGGTATGAAATATGACCTTGACGTGTTTTTGTACAAGAAATACAATGAAAAACAAATTCAGAACACCATAGTTTGTGTGTAAACTTTGTGTTTCAGAACGTTACTCTGCAGTCAGTCATATATAGGCAAATTCTGTATGACGTTTAAAGCACGTAACCCCAGCGGGTTTGATTCCTGCTCTAGGTGTCACGACACACACGCAAAGTAAACAGCTTCTTAAATACATATTTATTGCATAATTAGGGCTGTAATTGGTTCAAGCTGTAACGAGACGGACGTTAAACCAGCAACTGCAGCAAAAATTAGCACTTGGAAAAACAGTAGCACGTACTGCCCACACCGCGAAAGTGAGAAAAACACACACACACTCACGTCAAACACACATAAACAAACACATAAAACACACGCAAGGGCTTTCTACGATTGCAAATGGCTTCACACACACACAAGCATGCATGCATGCAAACGGCAGCCATAACCAAAGCACTGATGGAATGGAATGTCAATGGCGTCACAGACAGACACACACACACATACACACACGCGCACACACACACACCCACACTGCCAGATGTTCAACTGCCTTTTAGGAAAACCAAGATGAGATTTCCTCTCAACTTACACACACACACACACACACACACACACACAGAGATAATCCGAACACTTCACTTCAACCTGACACTTCCTGAAATTCCAGTCATGCACGACAACATGTGAACAACTGCAGGAATTTCACTGCTAAATCAAGCTTCTTCAGCCTAATAGAAAAGTTTCAACTTAATTAGTTACAGAGCAATTAAGAAAAACACTTATAAAACAGAGGATTGGTCAATACATGCTAAAATACACAGAGCAATACCAGCAGGAGTTCTTTTAGCATTATTGAGATACTATTACAATGTTTATGTGTATTTCAATTCATTTTTTTTCTTCTTCTTCTTTTTTTTAAACACCCAGAAATAAAAATAACAGTAAAATAAATAAATAACACTAAAAACAATAACATAAATATAAAAATATAGAAAATAATAATTGATATGATAAAATCTTGAGACATTGATAAAATAATATAATATTATTTCAACTAATGTACACATACAATAATAATATTAATAATATAATAATATAAATTAAAAGAAAAATCTTGACACATTAGTTTAATGACAGTTTTATGAAATAATAACATTATAATACTATTCTAATATATACAGTATTTATTTATACTACTCTTTTAGTGTTATTTTTATGGTTTACCTAATTATTTATTATTTATTTTTAAATGCAAAAAAATAATATTCATTTGCAAAAATATGTCATATAATATTGTCATAAAATGTATTATGGTTGTATTTTTTTCTTTTTCATTTTGTTGGCTCTGTAATGTTCCAAATATACTGTATATCATGACATGAAACTTTGGATATAAAAAAAATTATACAAAAAAGATACACAGCACTGTAGATACACTTTTGATGATAAAAGTAGCAACTTGTATACAAATACAACATCAATGAAACCAGTTAACACACACACACACACAAACACACACGTGAGACGCGCTAGCATTAGCCTCTGTCACTGCTCAATTATGGCAGCCATTACAGTGGCACATCTTCCAGCAGCACACTTGACAATATCCAAACAAGTCAGCCGTTTTAATTAAAAGTTCTCTGTTTCAGCGTGCTCCTCACCTGCCGTGTTAATTACACACAGTGCTGCTGTTCCTCTGCCTTTATTTTCAGACGTCTAATTACACTTTTTTGAGTCTCTTCACCTTCACTTCTATGAACAGGTGCGACGACAAAACAAGGTGTGCTGTACCCACCCCTCGCGCAAATCACCGCGATTCGTTAAGGACAAGACCACTCGTAAACACACAGGACATGTTACTGGTTAACCCTTCAGCGCTTCTGAGAAATAACAGAGTTCAGAAAAAGCTCCTAAGTTGGTCTTTCAAAACTTATGAGCGTTAAATGAGACATAATTGAGAATCACATTAAGTGCTTTGTCTCAAATGTTTCTCCTAAAAACCTGAATTAAAAATCGTGAAGCTTCGTTAAAGCAAAGAGTTAACCCAATAAAATTGTATTGCACAGAAGGTGCTCTTTTATGGGACTTAATTGAGACATAATTGAGAATCACATTAAGTGCTTTGTCTCAAATGTTTCTCCTAAAAATGTGAACTGAAAATCACAAAGCTTCCTTAAGGCAATGCGTTAACTCAATAACATTTTATTGCTCAGAAGTTTCATAACTTATGAGACTTAAATGAGACATAAATAAGAATCACATTTACTATTTACCTTTTTCTCAGATGTTTCTCCAAAAAAATTCAACGTTGACAATCATGAATGGAAAAAAGAATGGAAAATTTTTATTGCTAAATTTTTATTGCTCTTTTATAACTTACGAGACTTAAATGAGACATAATTGAGAACAACATTAAGTGTTTACATTTTTACTAAACTGAAAATTATGAAGCTTCATTAAGGGAAGAATTAACTGAATAAAATTGTATTTCTGAGAAATTGCTGTTATGACTTAAATGAGACATAATTGAGAATCAATCACTTTAAGTACTTAACTGTGTTTCAGATGTTTCTCCTGCACTAACAATAATGAATCTTCATTAAGGAAAAGAGATAATTCAATCAAATTTGAATGCTCAGAAGTTGCTCTTTTAAAGCTTACGAGCATTCAATGAGACAAAACTGAGAATCACATTAAGTATTTAACTTTGTCTCAGATGTCTCTCCTAAAAACCTGCACTGACAATCATGAAGCTCAGTTATGGCAAAGAGTCAACTCAGAACTAAATGTATTGCTCAGAGGTTGTTTTTGAGACTTCATGTGTTTCTCAGTTATGTCTCATTTCGCTACTAACTTTCTCTCAGATGTTTCCACTACAAAAACCTATACTGAAACTCATGAGGCTTCATTAAGGGAAATTGTTAACTGAATAAAATTGCATTGCTTAGAAGTTGCTCTTTCATAACGTATGAGACATAATTGAGAATCAATCACTTTAAGTACTTAACTATTTCTCAGATGTTTCTCCTAAAGACCTGCACTGACAATCATGAATCTTCATTAAGGACAAGAGATCATTCAATAACATTTTATTGCTCAGAAGTTGCTCTTTTAAAGCTTACGAGCATTCAACGAGACAAAATTGAGAATCACATTAAGTATTTAACTTTGTCTCAGACGTTTCTACTACAAAAACCTGTACTGAAACTCATGAGGCTCCATTATTGGAAATAGCTGACTGAATAAAATTGTACTGATCAGAAGTCGCTCTTTCATAAAGTATGAGACATAATTGAGAAACAAATTAAGCATAAGTAAGTGTCAGATGCACATTAGTGAATGACTTATAAAAAACATCAGATCATTTGATGAGAAATGTTTGAGTTCATATTGAGATCTCCGTTTGAGACACTGAGTGCGTTTACATGCATCCTCTTAATGCGATTATGATGAGATTTTGGCTATATTGTGATTAATCTTTACCTCATGTAAACGCAATACTTCGATCTAAATAATACAATTAAGCTCATAATCGCAGCAAGCATAATCGTATTAACATTTAATCGAAATACATAGGCATGTAAACACCTTAATCGCAGTATTGCCGCTCTGACCAAAGTGCGCATGCGCTTGTGACATGAATAACGTGACACGCACCTGTAATAATACGGAGATTAGAAACGATGGAGGGGAAGAAAGCATCGCATTCTGAGGAAAACACAACAAGCTGCCAGCAGTCTCTGTTCCTTACCCTCATCCAGAAACGGCGAGTAGAACGTGACGGCAGCGTATTCCATCACATTTCTATGGCGCCGAAAAAGCGTGGAATACATAAATAAATTAAAACAGCGACCAACACTGCTCTTTCTGAGTCCATCATTTGTGCTGTCCAGTGGGGTATGTGAATAATGGCAGTAAAAAAAAATTAACCACAATTCTTAGCGAATAATAAGAATAATGGAATTGCATGTAAACGGGAGTACTGTTGAGATTTCTACAGGCGACACACACTCTTAAAAATAAATGCTCCAAAAGGGTGTTTTTGCAGTGATGCCATAGAAGAACCATTTTTGGTTTCCAAAAGAACCTTTCAGTGAACAGTTCTTAAATGAACCATTTTGAAGAACATTTTAAAAATCTAAAGAACTTTTTCTGCATTTGAAAGGTTCCATGGATGTTCAAGGTTCTTCATGGAATGGAGTGCAAGTGAGCTTACCGAGGTCTTTTTTCTCAGGACAAAGTCTCAATTTGTTTTCAGTGCAGTCTAGGAGAAACATTTAAGACATTACAGTGATTGGGTTAACAGTGCGTTTCGACAACGCTTAGGAACCTGTTTGAAAAGGGCAGGGCGATTTTCCAAAGGTTATTGTGAACGAGAGTGTAAGATCAGCACCGTGTGATGGGTGTTTCCCATCAATCGTCATTACCCACAATGCACTTTGGCCCTATTGTTGTTTCATGAGGGTGCTGAATCACTGTTGGTACACTTTCCCAGGCCGTATTTGAAGTCATTCATTACGACTCTGGACGGGCCGGGATCAGAAACGACACAGTCCAGTTCAGGCTGTGCGTCTTTGTGCAATACAAATAAAACAATAACATTCAATTATATGGATCTGAATGGAAGTGAACGGATTGAGGCGGATCGCCGGCCCGCCTTAACCGAACCCGACAGATGGAAAGCGGACTATATTACCCATCACGCACCAGATTAGATCAAACTGGACCCGACTACCTGAACTAAACAAGACTCTAATGGAAAAGCCCTTAGATAAAGCACAACGAGCAGATCTAACCGTAAGTGAAGGTGAAATGCAGCCTCCTTTGCACTCAGGAGACCAGCGCACAAAAACAGGAAGTAGCTCTGCCTGCACTTCCTTACAGACATCAGCGTCTGTCCAAAACAACACGAGCGCTGCTCACTCGGCCTTCAAAATCAGTCTGTTTATCAGCCGCTTGGCATCAACATCCATGTTCATCTGCTTTAATTCTGCTTATATTTTCCTGTTGATGTTTTTTTTTTTTTTTTTTTACTTGTGCAGACGTTATCAGGGTTATTCTGGGAAACTGAAATATCAAACAACATTTCAAAAATAATCAAAATCAGTATTTTTGTCCTGCTTTACAGCATAGAATATACATAAAAAATATCCTTAAAACAAGATGTATGTATTTGAGCAGCAAACTTGTATAAGATAATAAAATTATGTTTTCAGAGAATGTATTTTATGTATGCTAGATTTATAAAACAAGGGAAAAAATTGCCAGTTGCATAAGGAAAAAAAAAAAAACGACTAAATTATAAATACAATAAACAACAAATAGTAAAATACCTTGTTAAATAATACATATTAATAAATAATAAACCTAAATAAAAGATGTTAATAATAAACAATACCAAAAAACAATGAATAGTAAATAAACCTAATTTAAGGAGGTTAAATAACAATAAATAATGAAAATAATAAGCAGTAAATCTAACTTATTTAAGGATATTAAGTAATAACAAATAATAATAATAATAATAACAATGAATAGTAAATCTACTTTATTTAAGGATGGTAAATAATAAATAGTACATTTATCTCAAAAAAGGACGTTTAATAATTAATAACAGTGAAAATAATAAATAGTAGTGCTGTCAAATGATTAATCGCGATCCAAAATAAAAGTTTTTGTTTACATAATATATGTGTGTACTGTGTATATGTATTATGTCTATATAAATACACACACATACAGCATATATTTTGAAAATATTTACATATTCATATAAATTTTATAATGTATGAATTTATTTAATAAAGAAACGTATTACATGCATGTGTGTGTATTTATATATACTTAATAAATATACACAGTACACACATATATTATGTAAACAAAAACTTTTATTTTGGATGCGATTAATCGTTTGACAGCACTAATAAATAGTAAATCTATCTCGTTTAACGGTGTTAAATAATTAAAAAAACACACGTTTATTAAATGTTTACATTTATTAAATATTTATTACTTAAAAACAATTGCAGTAAACCCTATAGTTTTTAAATGGCATTTAAAGTCAAGATGAAAATTGTCATGTGAAAAACGTAAATACAGTAGAGGACTTGACTGGATCACGAAAAAACAAAAAAGAGTGCCAGACTAGAATGGAGGAAGGTGAAAAACAACAGAGGAATTGATGACGTCAGATGGAAAGAAAAGACGGTTCAGAGGCGGAGCAAGTTATTTGATAGTTTGTTCTTCATAATACCATGATGAATCATTCACATTAAGACCAGCAACACAAATTAAGAGAGTAAACAGAGTCCCTTTTTGATGTTGACTTTACACTCGTGACATAAGCGCTAATCAACATGCGGTGAATGTTGCGTCTGCACCCGTCCCAAACAGTTCAAGCACAAATAGGTCTAACAGCCCCTTTTCCAGGTCAAACAAACAGCGTGTGAGAGCCCAGACCGGCCTTATCAAAGCAGCGCAGAGATAAAAAGCAAGAAACATATTCACAAACACACACTCGCAGACATTTAATCACAAAGGAAGTGGGCTACAGGACACAACAATGTCAACAGAGCGAGAATGGTGGGAAACAAACTCTGCTGACGTAACTTTGGAGGACACACAGGACACCACGACTGCTTTTTAGGGGGACGAGATGCAAACAAGTGAAAGACAACAGAAGCTATTGTGCCGCCGTAGGCCCCGTTCTGAGGCCGACTGGGGCCCGTGAAGGGCCGCTCTGTCATGACTGAGATGCTTAGAAATGCACTTTTTATTAAGGGTAACATTCACTTCATTTTTAGGGGTATTTTTACCTTCATGAAGATATTTTTTCATAAAGATCTGACAGCTATGCATGAAATATAAGACAAATTAAATAAAAAATCTGATTAATATTTAAAAAAAATTTTTCAATTTAAAATTTCATTTTCTGTTTTAATATATGTTAAAATAAAATGTATTTCTGTGATGTTACTGTGATCATTACTCCGGTCTTCAGTGTCACATGATCCTTCAGAAATCATTCTAATATACTGATTTGCTGCTGTCATACATTTTTTCCAGGATTCTTTGATGAATAAAAAGTTCAAAAGAACAGCATTTATATAAATATCTTTACTGTCACTTTTGACCAATTGAATGCATCCTTGCTGAATAAAAGTACTACTTTCTTTCTATATTTTAAACCTCACTTAACCCAAACTTTTGAATTTTGGGCAGCACAACTGTTTTCAACATTGATAATAATCAGATATGTTTCTTGAGCAGCAAATCAGCGTATTAGAATGATTTTTTTAAGAATCACGTGACACTGAAGACTGGAGTAATGATGCTGGAAATTCAGCTTTTGAGCACAACAATAAATAGCATTTTAACAGATATTCACACAGAAAAATATTTCAAAATGTTACTGTTTTTCCTGTATTTTTGATCAAATAAATGCAGCCTTGGTGAGCAGAAGAGACTTCTTTAAAAAAAAAAACATTTGACCAGTAGTGTGTAATCTAGAATATTATGAAATATCAATCTCACTATGGGGGCATTTTTTTTTTAATATCTGGGGCATTTTCGGTGTCATTTTTGCCCTGAGCCCTGGTTAAATTTACTTTCAGCAAGAAAAAAAAAAAGTTAAAAAAACAGTGCATTTGGGACAGATGGTATAAAATACAGTCAGAGGCCAAAAAATCAGAGCAGCTGAACAAAAGCAGCAGGAACTGAAGATCCTCTTGATCAAGGATGAACTGATTTCTTATATAAAGTAGAGATGTTCACCTTGTGCATTCATTCATTCTCTGCATTGACATCTGTAAGGTCATCCAGGGACTCAAACGGCACATTCACATGCTGCACAAATAGTGAAGACAGCCGATTCTGCTGTAGTGAACTAAACTCATCAGTGAGACAATGAAAGTGAAGTGAGATTTTCCCCTCAGCGCTGACGTAATGCTGGCATTCTGGCAGCTTTTCTCCGCGAGCTCAGCGTGACGTCTCTAGACGGCTAATAATAAAGCACAAGCATTCTTAGCATAGATGCTACAGTGTTTGGAGGAAATGGTGAACTCAAGTGGCCTAAATGACAAAAGTGCTTCATATTTTCATGTTCATTCAGACTGATTACTGGCACACCGTTAAAATGCATTCACTGTTTATCTGACAGAAACACAGATGAACAGTTCAAATTCAGCACAAGGCATTTTAAGTTTCCTACAAGCAAAGAAACTAAGAAAACGTAATTAAAAAAACTCCTGTAGTGACTTTTATCCTGAACCACCAAAAAAAACTAAAACAATTGTCAATGCCTAAGAAAACTTTGTAAATAAATAAATGCATTTCAATATTTATAATTATTAAAATTTTAAATAAATAAAAATATATTTATGTATTTAAATATTTATATTATTTAAAACTTTAAATAAATATATTTATTTCAATTTATATTTCAATTTTTAAGTTTTCTTATATGAATATGTGCATTATAAATATAAAGTGTTATACATATATAGTAATTAAGAATTTTTAGCACTGTCAAACGATTAATCACATCCAAAATAAAAGTTTTTGTTTACGTAATATGTGTTTGTGTTGTGTATATTTATAATGCATATATAAATACACACACATTCAGTATATATTTTGAAAATATTTACATGACATAATTTATAGTATATATGAATATAATATATAAACATTTTTCTTAAATATATACATGCATGTGTGTATATTTACATATACATAATAAATACACACACACGTAAACTAAAACGTTTATTTTGGATGCGATTCATCGCGATTAATCGTTTGACAGCACTAATAATTTTATATAGATAGTATAAAATATGTGTGTGTCTTCTGAAGTCATATGATGCTGTGTGTGTGAAGTACAGACCCAAATTTAAGTCACAATTCATTAAAAATCAAGAAGCATACAGTGATCACTGATTTTAGTGAGATGCAAAGCTGTCGTAAGACTTCAGGAGATCATATAGACCACTTCTGCATTGTAAGTTTTGTCATTTTAACCTGAAAAGTGTAGTTAAAAAGTGATTTTATAGTTGCTAGAAGGACATTTTTAGGCAACTTTATCTCACACGACTGAAAAAAGATGAGCAGAAATAACCCAAGCAAGTCAGAGGCCTGAAAATCTGACTATTATAAGCCGGCTCATTATTAGCATTAGATAGCAAATTGTAGCAATAATATTGCTATTACAAGCTAAAACGCTCATTAATTCCTAATCTCAGGCACAATTAAAGGGTTTGATATTCCTCTGCATCTCTCCCCCTCGCCGCCTCGGCTCCTTTTCTGCCGTCGTTCTGCTCGCTAAGAGAAAGACAAAGCCACTCTGAGAGGTGCTGGATTGTGGGAGGAGAAATCTTCTTCTCTCTCTTCATCTCTGTGCTTAATGCAATCGCCGGCGTTTGATTGACAAGCATAACCAAAACATAGCGATGCAAATAGCAGCAGGCTTTGCGCCCAGCACTTTTTTCGGCCCGCGTACAAGCGCGTTATCAAAATAACCCCACTTTTCAATGTGGCTTAATAAGCTACGGCTGTTAGCAGAACAAACGTACGCCGCGCCATCCGGGCCTATCCGCCGTTAGCCGAAATCTCAGAGACTGGCACGGGAGACGGGCCACGATACGGGCTCAAAACGGATAAATACTACGCAAATTTAGCAGCGTGCCCACACGTTCCTGTTATTTATTTAATATGCCGTCTCTTTCCCCTCTCTTTTCTCAACGATTCACACTTTTCCCAGCATTTTCCAAGCCAAGTTGCATGGCAACAGAGTAGCTGTAGTTTGCAGACCCCCCTCCATCCTCCTGCCCGACTTTCCAACAGCGCAAAACTGCGACACAATTCAGGCGAAAGCGCAGGAACCGAGGGGCAAAGGAAGGGGGGCGGCATGCAAATGATCGAACCCTAAACAACACTCAAGTCTGAAGAAAACAATAGCAGGCATTGAAAACACGAAGGCCGCGACTAGTGAACGCCGTCTCTGCCCTCCATCTGTGCATTCGGATCACGACTGCAAAGCATTTGAAAACAAATGCATGCTGGAAAAAGCATGCACGGCACCGGTTACTTCCTGAACGCACCTCCAGGGTCAAGGTCATTTTTTTTTTTTTTTTGTGGCTGCAATTATTTATTTATTTGCTGCCGCCGCAGGAAACATTCATCAGAGGAGGAATTAAAATCAGCTCTCGCATGCAACCCAAATGCAAACCACGGTGTAATAAAATGTCACGTTTTATAAAACGCACACTTTAACAATACAAATCTAAGGAAGCCTGCAGGTGCGGCGTCCATATTGCACAAATTATGCATGAGCGTGTTTGTGCAGAAAACAAGCCCAACGCCGTCGTGCGGCATCTCAAACCCAAACATCTGCCACAACAATCAAACTCGCATCACAACGCAAAATTCTCACAGCCTGTGAACTGTGCATGTCACACACACACCTGAAGTTTGCAGGTCACGTTTTCTCCACACACACACACACATGCACTGCATATTTAAACCAAGCTTATAATTACTCAGTGGGCCGTTACACAAAACGACCCGGCAAAAACACAAGGTTGGGTTGCATTCGACATACTTGAGCCAGAGAAATGTCCGCTTCCCAGAGACGTCGGTCCGTTCTTCCCGCTGCTGACAGGAGGGGAAAACATCTACAAAACAACCATGACAACACATTAAAAACTTTCACAACCCACCCTGAATCAAAGAATATAAAACACACACAGGTTAAAAGCATTTCAAACATGCTAATCACAGCATAATGCATTGCTTTAGATCATAAATGCATGCAATTTAATTGGATTAACCTACGTTAAAGTCAAATATGATCCGACTGCAATGTCAAAACCCAGCCAAATTGCACATAATCAGTGTCCTGAGTGCAGAAACTAGCCTGACTGTCACTTGAGCCTCTGTCTGACTGAACAGAGTCGCAGCACACAGACAGCTGGAATATTTTTGGATCTGTGGCTTCATAAAAACACATTTCCTGAGTGAAAACTTCCCAAAAGCATTTCTCACAGGATGCACATTTTGCTCTTTTTTTTTTTTTTTCTTTTTTTTTTACTGAACCAGATGAACCACTAGAATCTACTCTAATCTCACGTTCCTTGTCAAAAAATCATTCTGATGGAATTCCTATCAGAATTTGGAAGAAATCCTAATGGGATCAATCTAGAATTCATAGAATTGCATTAGGAGTGACTCCAAATTATAATGACGAGAAATTCCATTAGTAGCATTTTTTACGGTTCAACACAACATTTATATGAATCTATTAAAGAAGAGGGAAAAAACACAAGAAAAGACTGAATAAAGTGGGATATACTACCATTGATGTGGGGAACATTTTCAAATCGCTGTTTCGCATCTATAAGACAACAGAATTACTAATGCAACATCACATCTATCAATCCACACAAGCTTTTGCAACTTTCTTTCAGATTTCAAATGCAATTTACGCGGCGCAAAAGTCATTTTACAAGACTTCTAATGAATCATTTGCGCTCAGAAACACAATGAAATGTGACAAAACGAAACAAAGTGTGATCATTGACCTCCGGCGTGCAGAAACGCGAAGTGACTTACCGCGCTGAAATCCAGCAAATCGCTCAGTTCTTTATCCGTCCCTAACGCGGCCATTCTCTGATGATGATGATGGTGATGATGATGATGATGATGCATTTTTAGAAATATCACATAAACCTAAAAACATGGAAACAGATCGCAATGAGAAAACACCCGATCAGGAGGAGCGTGTCTGATCTTCAGAAACACACACACACACGCGCGCGCGTACGCACGCACGCACACACACACACACACGGACCCACGGAACGATCGAGCCCCAAAAAATCCACTCTGCGTGAAAAAGACACTGTGGTTCAGAGCAACATTTTGCCACAAGGTGAAGCGGACGCGCAGGTGTCCAGTGGCGCGATCGCGAACAAAGTCTCTCCAAGTGTCCCTCTGGCTTCAACAATCCCAACCGAGACACGCGCTCGCTAACGGAGGGAGAACGTGGATTAAATAAACACGCAGATCAGCCTGTGATGCGTTTCTCTCGGCTCCTGGAGTGTTTTATTGACAGAACGGTGAAGTAGCGTTCCTCCGGATCAGTGTGCGCTTACAGCCATCTACTGCAGGAGCGCTCCGAACAGACACGGCGCGCGAGGAAAAGCACAACTTTGACTGCCACGACCTTATAGTAAACGCTTGCTTCGAGATATACGAGTTTTAGTAATTGTTTCATATTTGTGCGCGCAACATTAAGAACAAATGACAGCTGAAAGAAGCTTAGAGTCAACTTTGGGTCACTTAAGTTTTTTCTGAATAGAGAGGAAGAAAAAAAACGTTTTAAATCTCTTTTGATCTTTACATTAAAAAAATAATAATACAAAGTAAGAAAAAATAAATTAAGGGTAAAATAAAATAAAAAGAGAAATATGTATATTAATAGAGGAAATTATTTTTTATAGTTTTAGTAATTATTTCATATTTGTGCGCGCAACCTGGAGAACAAATGACAGCTGAAAGAAGCTTAGAGTCAACTTTGGCTCACTTCATTTTTTTTTTTTCTGAATAGAGACAAAAACATTTTAAATCTCTTTTGATCTTTACATTTAAAAATAAATAAATACAATAAATAAAGGAAGAAAAAATATATATTAACATAGGAAAATGTTTTAAATCACTTTTTAATCACATTTCGAGATGTTTTAATAAAAAATAAAGAATTAAAGAAAAATACATTTGGGGGGGGGGGAATGGTAAAACGGTCACCTTTGACCTTTCCAGATGTTTACATAAAATACATAAAGAAAAAATTCATCTACTAAAGAAAAAAATTATAAGTAAAAAATGTATATTATTTTTATTATCATCATCATTTTTTTATTATAGAATAGGGCGTTTTTAATCATTTTTTACCTTTAAAAAAAAATTATAAAAATTATTACAATTTAAAAAAAAAAAAAGAGAGAGAAATAAATACATTAAAAAAAACAAAAAACTAAATGAATTAATATGACCCTTAAATGTAAAGGTTCAGCCCTCATGCATATGCACATAACTAATGATATGCAGGTAAAAATTGTCTTCCAACATGATTTTAGCTGTTAGGGAACAAGGCGGCCTCGGCTGATCTTTTCTCCTCAAACACTTCATGCCAACACAAAGCACTGCAGCATTTTCCCAAACACCTGTAGTGCTGCAACAGATTGTTTTGCATAAGAGGAGACGAATGGAGGGTTTTTTCCCAATGAATGTGCAAAGTCACATTGCAGATAAATACATATCAACTCAAAATGTAGTTTATGATACACACAGGTTAACGGAAACACAAAAACTAAATCAGTGATCAGAATCTGTAGCTCACAGTTTAACTGATCAATTCATTTCTTCATCTTTGCGTTAAATGCATCATTATGCTTTCATAACAAGGGTTTAATATGGTTGCATTGGTGGAAGACACACACGGGCCTTATGAAACCCTGCAGAAGCATCTCTTTAAGAGGTCTGATGTGTCACTGGAGTCCATTATTTCACACACCTGCGCTGAAACCCACAGATCACAAACACACACTCATCAGTGTGTTCACTACAGACATGAGGAGAACAACCAGAGCCTCAAGTTCACATCTGACTGACGAGTCCAGTCATGTGCATTGATGCACTGCACTTTCCAGGCCAATCCTGCATCTGTCAAACAGAAATCTGGAGGTTTCAATCATCTTCACAAACATATTTAACAGACTAACTGCACATATCACTTCTAAAGCAATTACCTTGTTATGAAACATTCGTCCAGAAATGTGTTTTAAACCACTGATGCTGTTCAGGTGGGTCAGGAAACGGATCTGTGACTCAAACAGCATCACTTCCTGTTTGAATGCAGCGCCTCCTGGTGGTTTTGCACATTCTGAAGTTGTAGCTAAAGTTGTAGCAAAAGTGACACTGCATATTCATGGCTAGATTTGTTTGTTGTATCACTGATGAATAATATCGAAAACAAAAATCATCCGGTCATTTTTGTGCAGCATGATCTGAACATCATTTGGCCTGAATTTGATGGACTGTACTAAATTTGTAGCAGGAGTGCAGAGGGAAAAGAAAAAAAACATTTGGGTTTGACTCAAAAAATAGTGATTGAAAAGCTAATCTTGGGAAACAGCACCAAAAAAATCATGACAATTCATCCATGGCCATTACTGGAACAAAAGCAACGTTCTCTAGTTGCATTCATTCAAAAAAGCTATATATGTTGACTTAATAAAATAAAAATCTATATAAAAATAAATGAATAACTATATATATATGAATATATATAAGAATATTTTATTATATTATAGCAGTTATAGTATAGTCTAAATTTCATAGGCCCTTAAATGTATAAAATTGAGTTGTTGTTGTTTTTTTCACACTTTGAGTGACTGAAAAAAGAACTATGATTAAAAAGTTAATAGCAGAAAATCATTAAAATGTATCATATTGTTGTGCCAAAGAGTTTTAGAGGCTTCCGTTGACATTTATTTTAAAAAGCTATATATTTTTGATTAATAAAATACAAATATATAAAAATAAATATTATATAGAAATCCATATACATGTAAGAATATTTCATTTTATTATAGTAGATGTTTTACCAGAGTCTAATTTTATAGACTCTTATAGTATGAAATGTACTTTCCCCCCCAGTTGTTTCATACTGAACAAACAAACACACAGATGCACGGTTTAAAAGTTAATAGAACAGCACAAAAATCTTATGGCACCAAAGTGTTTTAGATCCCAAAATTGGCCACAGGATTTTCCCAAACCAGGTAGTGAGGGTTAGGCTGGTTAGTTGTTTTAACAATTAAAACCTACTGTTAGATGTTATAACTGTATATCCTTCTCTACTGACATTCAATTGAAAAAAAAAAAAAATGAAAAAAAGATACGTTTTGCCTTAATAAAATATAAATATACATACAACAAATATATTACTATATAAAAATATAAATAAATATGTAAGAATATTTTATCACATTATAGTAGATTTATAATTTTTTTAGGCTATTAAAAGTATGAAACTTACTCTTTATTGTTTCATTATCATAGGGCCAAATACATCCTTCTTCACTGACACTCGATTTTAAAAAGATAAATATTTTAACTTAAAAAAATATAAATATGCATAAAATATATTATTACATAAAAACAAATTCATTACATTATAGTTCTAGGTTCTTAAAGCATGGATTTGATCTTTTTCCTCAGTTGTTCAGAAGCATGTGAACTACAATATTCAGAGCAGGTTATCCTGTAGCATTAATAACCAAACCGTAAGAACAGTATGGTCTGAAGCATGAGCAGAGCCACAGGGAAGAGCAGCGCAGCCTTCACATGTGATCCAAAGCAGCGGGCTGCAGCTGTGGAAACAAAGAGCCGTGTGGAAACCAATTGTGAAACTTCACAAAGATTCCTCCCCGATCATGCAAAAATACCACAGTAATCAATACCGGCATCGGTCTGGAGTTACGAGAACTCAGAGGGTTCTGTATGTAAATTCAACTCAGAGGTGTTCATCGATTTCTGTCAGCTCAGTGCACTCAAACACAAAACAGACCAAGTGTGTTTAAGTCTGTTGCATGATAAATGCAAAGAGTTATAAGCATATAATCATGAACAGTGAGGATAGCAACGCTTTCCCATCTCTTCTGTTACTGACAACAAAAAGGCAGTCACAATCAAGCAGTATTTTGGTATAAATTCTCCAAATAATGACTTAAAGGAATAGTTCACCCAAAAATGAATATTAGCAGAAAATTTCCTCACCCTCGGGTCATCCAAGATTAGGATGAGTTTGATTCTTCATCAGATTTGGAGAAATGTGTCACTGCATCACTGTCTGAGCAATGGATTCTCTGCAGTGAATGGGTGCCGTCAGAATGAGAGTCCAAACAGCTGATAAAAACATCACAATAATCCACACCACTCCAGTCCATCAGTTAACATCTTGAGTAGACAAAAGCTGAAACAAATCCATCATCAAGACGTTTTTAACTAAAATCTGAGTCCATAATTCATAATAACTCTTCCTCCAGTGAAAAAGTGGTCAGGTCTGAATCAGGAGAGAAATCTGCACAGATCAAGCCAAAACGGTCCAAAACAGCTCTAAACAAATATCTGTGTGTATTGTGATGTGAGAGACGACAGGAAGAAGCGTTATGATGGATTATGGACTCATATTTTGGCCAAAAGTGACAGTTTGAAAGTAAAATGTCTTAATGATTGATTTGTTTCTACCAAACACGCAGCTTTTTTCTTCTCAAGACGGCACCCATTCACTGCAGAGCAAGTGATGAAACACTACATTTTTCCAAATCTGACGAAGAAACAAACTCATCCTAATCTTGGCAAATGTAATTTCTGGGTGAACTCTCTCTTTAAATTGGAGTCTGTTCCTCAAATAAAGCATCATGTGAGTTCAGAACTGCTTTTATGGTGTCTATACCTTTTTTTTCCGTAAGACATGAAGGTGAATGAATACTGGTTTTGCTTGAACCGTCCCTTTAAGCAAAACAAATAAAGCAAGTTCCTCCTGAGGAGATTAATGCACAAGTCTCTTTCTGAAGCACACAATGCTAAAACATCTTAATTCTGACACAATGAGGATGCACACTAAGCCTTTAAGCCCGCGACTCGCGATGTCTGGAGACGCGCGGAGATACAAGGAAAAGCAGATTTGAGATGTCCTTTATTATCTGCGCTTGTTCAGGAGCAGATCTACATGTGATGTTGATGTGTAACGTGAAGGTCTCTCGTGTTCGAGGGGTTAAAGCTCAGACAGTGAACGCTGATCCGCGGCCGCAGATTTAATCAAGGATCAAATGGATCTCCTCCTCGGCCGGGTCTATCTGGGTCAGTGGAATTACCACGGAAAGCGTTTGGATATCATACCGCAATTAGTGATTAGATGGGAAAGGACTGAAAACACACGTCAGAGATCTCTGTGAAGCATTAGCGGTCACATGATGGACAGAAACATTCTGAGCTCCATGCGTTCGGCAGAGATGATCTTCAGAAGACTCTAGTGAGAAATGCGTGAGTTCATATTGAGATCTCTTACTTGGGATTGCAGGTTTTGATGTGTTGGAAGATCTGAGCTCAGTCTGAGAGTCTCTTCTGAAACACAAAACACATGTGAGATTATTGTGAGGTTTTATTCTAAGGAGAAAAACAAAGTCTCAGTTTGCTGTACATTTAAACAATTTCATTCCATTTTAGGAGAAAAAATAAAACAAACAACTTAATTTTATAGTTTTATATAATATATACATTTTTATAATATATAGTATATACTGTATATAAATAATATATATATATATATATATAGTGCTGTCAAACGAATAGCATCCAAAATAAGTTAAATATATACATATTTATATTCATGTAAATTATATAATCTATAAATATATTTAATATATAAAACGCAACATATTTTTCTTAAATATATATTTATATACATACATATAAATTGTGCAAACAAAAACTTTTATTTTGGATGTGAATTAATCGTTTGACAGCACTAATATATATATATATACAGTATGTGATTTACAGAATACATCATGTATGTATATATCATGTGTGTGTATATATATATATATATATATATATATATACATATATGTGTGTGTGTTTATATATTAAAATACTGCTTTAATATCTTTGTTTAATTTAAAAATAATTTAAATATTTTCATATTAAATCTTTTTTATTATTTTTAAAAATATATGTATTTCCCAAAAAAAAAAAACATATATATTAAACATTTAAATTCTGTATATAATTAATATACATAAAATATTAAATGTTTTTTGGAATACATCATATGATTAATAATGTAATATCCGTATATATTTACAGGATATTTTCACATATTTATTGATATCCTGTTTTAATAATAATAATAATAATTATTATTATTATTATTATTATTATATGATAATAATAATATGTTTTATAGAATATAATATTGTATAATATGATTAATATAAAATATGTAATACATTTTTTTTATTATAAATAAATATTATAAAGAATATGTAGACTCTTTTCCATGAGAAATTTAGCAGATGAAAGAGAGAAAAAGGCCGAAAAGAATGAGAGTGAGTTGTACCGAAGAAAGGACATTCTGTCCCAAAAGTCAAGCAGAGAAAAAAAAAAAGGGAGAAAAGGGAGTTTGAAGGAACAGCAAGTGCATTTTGTTGAATTCCTCTGGTTTTCCAGTTTGCAGGGGAGAGAGCGAGTCGCAGGAATGATGACATAAACACAGCCTGCAGCTTTTCCTCCACAAAACACAGTATTTGCCAAACACCTGTGGCCACAGCCGAGGGGCAGCGAGGGCCAGCAAAACGCTGTTAATACTCTTTGATTCTCTTCATTTACAGATCGGGTTACAGCGCATTCCTTCGGACAGAATTCCCCCCTAAAAATTCCCATCCCGACCTCCCCGGATAACCATCCCGCTCCTCCCAGAGCCCAGCTGGGGCATCTTCACATCGCAATTAAAACAATGTGTCTAACAGACCTCTGTCATTCCTCTCCAGCGGTCGGCCCACAGCCTCTCCACCGCCCACCAACCTCTGGCTGAGTGTGTGTGTGTGTGTGTGTGTGAGAGAGAGAGTTTATCCCAGAAATGTGTTATTGGACGCTGAATGCCAAGCAGATGGTCCTGCGGTTGGTACAGGTGCCACAGGCTTCACAATCTAAAAAAATCCTGCCCGAGTTCAAGTGCGGGGCACATCCGCTCCTGAAAAAAACAAAAGAAAAACAGGTTTGTCTAAATGAGAAGGTTTGTAGTGCGAAATGAAACCATGCCTCATTTAAGACTCAAAGGCCAGAGTTGAAAGCTGCTTACTAAAATATTTCATAAGCTATTGAGTAAGCTGACATATTGACACTACACTGGCCTATTTTACTGAGCACATGCATTATAATATAATAAAAGAACAACTTCATAAATACACCATCTGTGTACAATGCAAATACTCGTAATGACCTGTTAATCTCTGCAAGGTTTTGACATTAGGATTTATTTTTAGATATATCTGTCGTTCAAAACTTTGGGGTCAGCAAAGATGCATTAAACAGATAAAAAAAAGTGGCATTTATAATCTTACAAAATATTTGTATTTCAAATAAATGCTGTTTTTATTATTAATAATCATCAACAATATGAAGACAAAAATGTGAAGCAGCACAAATTTTTTTTTTAAATAAATTACATTTTAAAATGTACTCAAATAATTAAAGTTGTTTAAAACTGTAACATCATTTCACAATATTACTGTTTTTACTGTATTTGTGATTTGTGAATAAATTTAGCCATGGTGAGCAAAAGAGACTTATTTCTAAAAATCTCACCACCCAACCTCAAACTTTTGAATTGTAGTATTTTACCCCCCAAAAAACACAAATTTGCCAATTTTTTATACGCATCTCGATATTTTTGCTCTGAAATGGTGAAACATTGCCATTACAATCAAAATGTTTAATATTACATAACTACAGCACAGTAAAAACACTTTTTTTCCCACTAAATGAACACTAAGATCATAGTAATCATTAATCAATTCGTAACTGATTTGTGTAAATTAATCAACTTTACCAACTCTAATGCCATTTATTGCTCTAAAATATTTAGAAATAAATACTTTAAAATATATATTAGATAAACCCAATGTTGCTCAATTTTGACAATCTTTGATAAACATCAATATTTTTGCTCTGAAATGGCAAAAAAAAAAAAAAATCTTCAGAGAAAGCATTTCAAACCAGCAATATGAGCTATATATATATATATATATATATATATATATAAAATCATTCAGACTGTTTGAACAGATTCATGTAAATTAATCAAACTTATTAACTCTAATGGCATTTTTGCTCTAAATAAATAATACAAAATATAATAAATAATATAAAAATACATAATAAATAAAACATTTGTAAAAATATATATATATATATATATATATATATATATATATATAAGAGCAGGTCATATGGGTTTTGAAAATATCTGTTTTGCCGTTTGTAACATAGATATCCTTCAATGTAAACAGTCTGCAAAGTTGTTAATCAAAAAGTGCATGATAAATAAAGATATTGTCTCTCAAAAGAAAGAGTCGACTCTGAATCGCCTTAACGAGTCGTCATATTTTCATAATATACGTCACTAGGTAACACATTTGCATAATCCCCGCCTCCCCGTGAAATACGACCGCTCTGACCTGCCCACAAACACTTCTGCTAGTTAGTGTGTTTACATCATGTCGAGAGACACTTTGTTTGGTTTTCATTGCTGTGAAGAATCAGTGATTAAAATTAATTATTTTCCATACGATACCACAGCAATACAAGTTAAACCTTTTGTTGTGTTCTCGTCATTTTACCGAGGACTGCTCCTCTAATCTTGGAGAGTTCAATGCGGGATTCGCTAAATGCTTGTCCATGAAAGATAAATCCATATCTTCTTTATTTGGGCCAACAATGTAAACCACGATATTACTATCTTACTGAAATAGTTCTGATAATTTGCTGTGAACCCATTACCCAGTTATTTTTTCTAAGAACGTGTCGATTAATGTAGACTGTCCTTGTTCTAATTACTATGTTTAATAATAAAGAATATAGACATATTTTGGTTTACAAACTGTATTGTTTCCTCAGTTACCCTTAACAAAAAGTAGTATACTTCAAGTTTATTTTATTAAGTATACTTAAGTAAAGTTCAAGTATATTTTTAAGTATAGTTTATGTAGTAAGTATACAAATATCAGTGCACTAGTAGTATACTTGTAAGTGTACTATTTCAATACTCCTTGGGACTAAACTGGCCCACTTTCTAGTATATAAAAGTATACTTTTAAGTGTACTTTAAGTATAACAGTAGTAAACTTTGAGTACACAACTAGTTTACATCAATGTTTTTAGCTTGTACTGTAACTATACTAAAAGTGAACTTAAAGGTATACTGATAGTTTACTAATTAAATACTTGTAGCAGCATTTTTAGTACACTTTGAAGTATAGTCTCAGTAAACTACTAGTTTAGTAGTTTTATACTGAAAGTATACTCGTAAGTTTTTATTAAGTGAACTTTACATCATACTTTAAGTATACTACTATGTCCCTATTTAGGTATTAATTTGTATATATTTTGTTATATTAATATCTGAACATACAAAACATCAAAAGAAAGAACAGGGTATCTGCTTGTAAACAAAAATATTTTATTCTAGCTTCATGCATTCTTTTTTTTATAAGTTTCGTAAATAAAAAATAAAGAAATAACATTTTGAACAAAAAGCTGAAAAAAAGTCTATGAATTGATTCAGAATGATGTAGATGACGTCGATCAACACCCCGAAGCTTGACAGTCATTATTACCTCTTCATTGGTGACATTTTATTCATAACGTTACACAGTTTTGATGCTGTTCTATGTCTGATGATCCTGTTATATTATGTGTGGAAGCATCTGTTGTTTCAGTTTCTTCTTCACTTGTGTTTTTTTTGGAAATTCTGTACAGAAGATGTGTACTAGCGCCCCCTACCATATAACAATGAAAACACAGATTCTAGGAGCACATATAGCTCAAATATAAGTATAAGTCAAGTATACTTAAATAACATTTTAAGTATATTTCTGAGAGGTACATAAAAAGTGGACTAAAAGTATACTTTCCTATTTTTTAGTTTAAAAGAAGTATACTAATAGCACACTTGAATAAACTTCTTTTTCGTAACCCTTATTGTTTTGTTAAGTGTTAGCAGCTAAACTTTAGCTGTGGGCACGATTCGCTTGCATAAGTGATAAACAAAATGTTATGCGGATTGGAGCACTGTATTATTGTTTTATGTAAAGGTGGTGCTCGCTAACTTGCACAAGTACTCCTCTCTGAACCAATTCAATTTTATTTGTATCATTGCAAAATTGTTGCAAAGCAGCTTTACAGAAAATTACAATGTTTTCTGACCTTAGATGCATTTAAACCTGCTGTAGGGGACTCCAATACAACATTAGGACACTTTAAAATACCATACGACCTGTTCTTTAATGATTTTTTTTTAAATCACAATGTTGCTCAATTTTGACAATCTCCGATCAAAATCAAAATTTTTTGCTTTGCTTTTCTTCCAGTCAGATGAACCAACAGAAATTGTTGCCAGTTAGAATCAAAATGTTTAATATCATAACTACAGCTCAGTAAAAAATAGCTAAAATAAAGACACGTTTTCCATGCTCTTTTGACTAAAGGAACACTAAAAATAATGTTTAATTTTTAACTACATCCACCTATATAAATAGCAACATGTTTTTGCACATGAATCGTTGAATCAATTCTGAGCTGATTCATGTAAACGAATCAAAACTCGCCAACCAGTTTTTGCTCTAAAGTAGAGATGCAGTTTAATAAATAACACATTTAGGACAAATAATAAAATGCATTAAAAATACATTACATGTTGCTCGATTTTTTGTATATATCGGCAGCAACATCATCACAAATATATGGTGCATATTCGATAGATTGGCCAGCTGTAATCCGCGCGCGGGTCACACGTCAATCACGATTATCGGGCGTCTGACAGGTTCTCCTCTCGGGAACATTTGCATCTCACAGGCCTAAAGCTGCTCATAAAGTGCATGTTGAAAGCGGGAGCATCGCGGGGCGGCTGTTGAAAGGCGGGTTTGATACAGGAAAAGTGCAGGCTCAGCAGATAGGCCTCTTTTTGAAATAATCTTCCTTTTGGAAGAGCGGCAGAGAGCGGCGCACTCCTCTGCCCGCAGAAATGAACGGCCTCAAAGCTCGCCTGTGCCACCGCACCGGGTATAAAAAGAGCGGAGCAGATAAAAACTGCTCTCCGTGCGGCGGTTAGGAGTCCAGCGGCCATTCGCTGCGCTTCAGATGAAGGTTTATTTACTTTGGAGGCAGAAGAAAGAGGAGAGGGCATCAGAAATGAGGTTCTGGGGTTAAAGCTGAAGACATTTGCAGGATGTTGGTTAATCCATGAAGATCCCCAGTGCCACCTACACATTATCCAACTTCTGTGCACTTCTCAAACCAGCAGAGCAAAACAAGACTTTAATGTACTCACATACAGACATGACTATGCTTATGTACCAGCTCAGACTGGTTATGTTTTACCATGTGAACATGATGAAACGCATTTACTTTCTTCATTTGGGTTCTTAGTCTTATTGCGAACTGTGCATATTATTCCAAAAAAAACAAAAAACTTTTTGATCTTCCATCAACATGTAGGCCCACCGTATTTTCCAGAATGTCGTTTTTATTTCTTATTTGTGCACATTATTCCTAAAAATTATTCATCAAATGTACAGTCTTTTCCAGAATATAAGTCTTAGAATATAATTTTTTTTGTACGTTATTCCTTTTTCAAATTTAAATAGATTTTAAATCTCTTAAATACTCTGAAGAGAAGTAAATCAGACCCAAATGAGTCACTAATAAAATGAATGTGGAGAGCAGCTCAGATTATTTTTTGAGAAATTTTTTATTTCATTTTGAGATCAGTATTATTTTAGTATCATCAAGATATTATAGTTTTTTAAATAGTTTTTTTTTTTAGTTAAAGTTTTAGTAATTTTCCTGTGTTTTTTTGGCATTTATTAGTTTTAGTTGAGTTTTTTTTTTTTTTTTAATATGATTTTTTTCAAATTTTTATTTTCTTTTTTCTTTTCTTTTAGTATATCAGGTTGGCAACAGCTTAAATAAAATATTTTTTTTTTTTTTTTTTATATATTTTAAATTATTTTAGCTAAAGAATATCCTATTTCAAGAAACAACGTTTTTTTTTTTGTGGTTTTTATTTACTATAATAACCCTGACTGAGATCTGATCTCTCTCTTGTCCAGTCTGAGCAGAGTTTGAGATCTCCTCTGAGACTCCAGAGGAGATGTGTTGATCTCACTGAGGAGCTCAGACTCAAACTCTGCGGCTGGACTCTGGAGTTTCTCGTGGAGCGGCTGCGCTGTGGTCCACTGACCCCTGAAGGACGTCCTGCGCCCAGAACCCCTCCTGCTCGTCTCTGCCCAAAGCGGCAGGAATTATCAAGCCTAACGAAGCGTTCGCCCACTCTGACTGATAAATATTTATTTGGAGAAGCCAAATGAATGTGAATGGATGCGGGAAGGTGCAGCCAGCCTCATTGAACTGCTCTGGCATGTCCAAAGCCCATAATAATCATAATAATGACAATAATCCCACGTCACCATGGACACAGCGCCGTGGCAACCTGCCATTCCCAGCAGCCCAGCCTCACAACACACACACACACACACACACACATGCACACACAGACAGTTCTCTTCATGTTAAACTGCATTGTATTTTTTTTTTCTACAGTAAAAAATGCTATAGTAAAAGAATCAAAATTATAAGTTATCTTATGGTTAAAAAAAAGTAAATGATTCAACATTGGATTATATGTAAGATTACCATAAAATACTGTCAAATTCATGTTTGTTTGTTTTCTATGTAAAAATTATGAATTACCATATAATTTCAGATTTAAAAAAAAAAAACGGTAAAAGGACATTTCCAGAAGTCCCGGTGTGACTCATCACATATGATTATATTTTATTTAAATAGCTTTTTTTGTTATTGTTGCTATCAGTAATGTATATGGGTGTTTTGCATTACATTTTATGTTAATTAGCATAATTTTAGCATCCCTATATATGATTATATATATGATTATTATGGACAGTTCACTTTTACAGTGAGCTCTGATTCATCATGTGGCTTTCTATTTTACTACCTGTCATAGTTATCAGTACATTTTAAAGTAAAAAAAAAAAAAAAAAATATATATATATATATTGGTAGTTTAAGATTGGAAAATTAACATGATATCACTTGATGAAATATGCGACCATAATAAAACCATCAAGAGTGAAACTTCTTTTCTTATTAGTTTTGTTATCAGTTATGTACAGTAATGTTGTGTTCTTATGTTGTTAAAATAATGATTATTGCATTATTTTATAGTGTGTGTGTTGTTTGTATTTCTGTGTATGACAACGGGGACCTTCTGTATATTAGTATTAACTTCAGCTTGTGAAAAAAAAAAAAGAGTTGTGACGAGCTTTGATTTATCATGTGATTGTCAGTGAATTATAAAGGTACAAAACATATTTTGTTACTTCTGTAGGCTGATATTAACATTATATAAATTTGTAGTTAAATTTAAAAAGTTCAATCCGTAAAACCTAAATGTTGCATCTTTATTTTTACAGTAAAGTTCTGGCAACTGCAGTTGCTGATTTTACTGTAAACGTCAAGGATTTTCTTACAGTGCAGCCGCCGGTTTGAATTTATATAAACTCAGAATTCAGAGAAAAATGTCAGAATTGCAAGATATAAATTCAGAAAAGTGAGTTAAACCTAGAATTGCAAGAAAAATAAATCAGAACTGTGAGACATAAACTCTGAATTCAGAGAAAAAAAGTCAGAACTGCAATATATAAATGCAGAATTATAAGAAATTCAGCCAGAATTGTGAGATATAAACTCAGAATTCAGAACAAAGTCCGAATTGTGAGAAAGAAAGAATTGTGAGAAATAAGATCGACTCTAAATTCAGAGAAAAATCAGAACTACAAGATAAAAATGCAATTGCAATAAAAATAGAATTGCCAGACACAAACTCAGAATTAAGAAAAAGTCAGATTTGCAAGATAAACACAATTGCAAGAAAGAAAGTCAGATTTGCAATATAAACGCAGAATTGAGAGACAAACTCTAAATCCAACTGTGAAATATAAACAGAAATGCAAGAAAGTCAGAATTGCGACTTCAGAGGAAAAAAGTAGGAAATGATAAAAAGTGACAATTATTTTATTCTGTGGTGGAAACAGACTTCCATTGTTTTCAGATGAATTTGACAGGAGAGATGATTTGAGCACTGAGGAGAATCGCGAGCAGCACCTGACGGCTCTCTGGATCTGTACCTGTAGCTGCAGATGAATGCGTGTGTTTGTCCATCAGTTCCTCAAGCTATGACTTGACAGCTGGGACCAATTTCTGCCCTGGAGCCCCCCGCGCTCAACCCCAAACCCCTGATCTGACCACGCAGAGAACCGCGCTTCCAATTATATCTCCATCCGCCAGCACACACACACACACACACATGCAATTACTTCCTCTTACGACCGTCACATCTGTAGAAAAATGCCACATGAAACCAGGAATGTGTTTTACTGCAGCGGCACTAATGCAGGTGTGAGAGAATGACAGACAGACTGCATTCACTACAGGACACTCATGCAATCTACAGCACAGCGACTGTAAAACACATCCCAACAGAGAAATTCTCACAAACTTGAGATGATATCACCACCCTAGCAACCACATAGCAACAGTGTTGTTTTAGCATTGCAGTTTTTACAAATATTTAGAATTTTTGTTTTTGTATTTTCCATTTTTATTTTAGTGAAAGTTTTTTTTTTTTTTATAATATTTTATTTCACTTAAATGTTTATTTTATTTCAAATAAGGAATTTTTGTTGTTTTTTCAAAATATATCTATAGTTTTTCATTAAATATAAATTCAGTTTTGGTTCTTTCAGTACATCAAGTTTAACTAAATAAAAATGAGAAATGTTTTGGCAACTTTTATTTCAGTTAACATTTATGTCAATTCAAATAAGGAATTTTTGTTGTTTTTATAAATTTTTTTAATACATTTTTATTCAGGTTGACTTATTTTAGTACATCAACTTTAACTAAACAGAACTGAGAAATGTTGGTTTGGTGACTAGCTGAAATAAAATGTTTAATTTTTTTATATTCTATTTCAGGTAACATTTCATTTCAAGTAGGATTTGTATGTGTGTTTTTGTCTTTATTAGTATTGCTTTATATGTCAATATAAGTTCTATTAATCTATTTGTTTTTGTGTTTTAGTTATTTCAGTGCACTTAATTAAAATGAGAAATATTACTCGGGCAACTAGCTGACATAAAATAAGTATTTTTATATTTTATTTTATTTTGTTCTATTCTATTCTTTTTTTTCAGTTGTTTATTTTTATTTTTTTATGGTTTTAGTTAATGATGATAATACAGAATTATTAAGTTCACTAAAACAAAAAAATAAATGAAAAATGAAAACCATTTAAAAAACGAAGACAACATTTCTCAGTTATGTACCAGGATAACTAAAACTTAAATAAAATTGAATAAAAATAGAGAAGAATAAACTAAACAAAATTACTAATACTTTAAAATTAAAATTAAAACAGAAAATCTAAAAATAAAAACTGATACGAAATATAAAAAATAATAATGCCTGGAAACCACAGGCAATGTTTTGCCTGATCAAACGGCGCTTACATTTACTTTCAAACATACAGGAGTGTAGTTTCTGTAGCGCTATGACTCTGTGCCTCATTGTTTCCAGAATGAATCTTACAGATGTTTGATCCTGAGGATCGATTAGTGTCTCAACAGGAGCACAAACTCAAACTAAACCCGAGCCAAGCGACAGCAGACTTTACTGAACTGTGAAACCGAAGCATAAATGAAGATTTATTAGGGACTTTATTACAATAACAAACCTTGAACGCTCCATTATGAACAGACTATGAAGAAGAAAGACTCTGGATGTGATGCTCTGATAAATTTCCTTCCTGCTGAGACGTTTCTTATTTAACCCTATAAAACTCTAAAGCCTTTCTGCGGTTTAATCTGGACTGATTTTGATCAAGTAAACGTCAGAATAACTGCAGTCATATTTCCAGATGAACTCTTACTGGACTGAAGCAGCTCAGCTTTACTTGATTCTCTATGAATCATTTTCTAGAAAAATCAGTGCGTCTCAAATCTGATCTTTTGAGGAGCGTTTGTTTCCAGAAGCTTTACTTTCACTGTTCCTCAGCGGAGGAATGATCTTCTTCTCACATCTTCTGAGGATCTCTCAATCAGCATTGCATTGCATTATATGTTTGGATCATTTCAATCTCATCTTATTATTGGAGATACAGAGTGACGACTGATATTTAGATCAGTTTATGTCAGTATCTGCTACAGTATATTTCGGGACGTTTGGTGTCGGTTCTGAGCCCAGCGGGACACTAATGACTTACACTCTCCTCTGCGTTCAGACGCTCCTGAGTCGAGCTGATTGTTTGGCTTTGTGGAGAGAAAACAGCAAGAGCAACACTGAAGCTGAAGGTCACTGGAAAAAAAGAGAGAGACTCTGACTGTGAAAACAGCCACAGTAAATCAAATGGCATGTCCAAATATTTAGGGGCCGCAGAGCGACAGTGGGGCCCTTCAGAAAATGAATTTCAGAACTGCAAGAATCTGGATGTTATTAAAAACACATATTATGATTTGACACTGTAATGCCGTTGGGCTTCATTCAAGGAAGACGAGCTGAACAAATTTCAGCATAAATTGCCTATAAGTTGTTAAATTAAATCAAATGATTTAATGTAACAATTTATTTTATTCAACAAAACGACTGAAATAAATGCACTTAAATGCACCTAATAAACTGAAATAATAATAATAATAATAAATTAAATAAAAATAAAATATGTTAATAAAATAAATGAAACAAACAAAATAAAAAATATGTAAAGTAAAAAAACAACAACAATGATCATTTAACATCTGAATGTCAAAACAACATCTTCAAAATCAAATAAAATGTAAAAAAATTGATTGAAATGATAAAACTAAAAAAATAAATAAACAAAATGAAAATAAATATTAAAATAAAATAATTGAAAAAAAAATACAAAGGAAACAGACATGAAATAAAAATCTATCAAACAAAAAATAATAAAGAAAATAAAATATCTAAATTTTAACAAAAACATTTTCAAAAGTGCAAAGTTAAACTTATGAATAAAAGGAAATAAATGCACTTCTGTGGAAATATTGTAAATTTTAGTTTGCAAAAATATAATTTTTAGCATGCTTGCTTTGTTTTTCATATGGAATCAATAAACATTAGTGTTTTTGGTTGCATTCCTTGTGCTTTTGTATAGTTTTAAGCATGAGAAGCGTTTGGTAAAAACAGTTATTAAAGTAATTATTTTTATCAAA